>NC_092814.1:107061840-107361840 GCF_023375885.2 Dermacentor andersoni
AAGGGAAGAGCACGCTGCAGTGGACGTGAACAAACGACGCAGTCAGCACGTCTCCGTCAACGCTGTGCACCACAGAGTGTCCTACAATAGGCTGTGCACGGCCGGTGGCTGTGGTGTGGTGCACAAGATGAAGCCGGCGCAACACTTTATCAGCGCCCATGTATCATGCTCGCTTGCACAATGCGTTCTTGGCGTAGTGGTCACTAGGCTCATCTTCAAGCCGCATGCCCATTGACTTGATACCAGGTAGCATTTCTCTTTGTTTACGTCATGCCGTGTAGTGGCTATTTTCCCCAGATTCATACCTGCTTTTCGCCAGTAAAAGTCTTTCAGTAAGGCTATACCCTATAACTCGTAAATTGCCGAACTGAGAAGCTTGAGATGTAATGTTCGATTCAGAGGTTTTCAGACCCCTCAGCAAGCGCGACGGCAATTGGTTCTGGGTCATGTGGCACAGAATTTTCTTCGTGAGTAGTGTATCACTTCCTTTCCGTGTAGCCCTCGCAGGTCTCATGGAGTAAAAAAAAAAGAAAGACTGAGTACGACAGTCCTCACTCTATGAAGCTGCCAAGCGTCATGACGCCTATAGGGTGGCAAGGGGTCACTCAGGAGCAAACCAACCACACCAATCCACCAGTCAAATGCACTCATGCACTCCTAACTTATGCACTGGCATTTCAGCCATGAATTTGTGATGGAAAGACAATTTAAATACCAATCGGTACATCTATACGCCATGGCAAATGGTAGGCTTCAGCTGGTTACATTAGGTACATTCGGCACACTGGTAGCCTTCAATCTTCTATTCTTTATTAATTTTTTTTTCGAAGAGGGGCTGGAATGTTGCCTGGCTCTAGTTGCCTGGCTCTGTAGTGGTACGGGCAGATGGCGGGAGCCTTTAAGTTTTGCAGAGGATTGATGCAACATTCTCCACGAAGTGCAAATTTGTTTTTCTCCATGCAACCGCGTTCTTAGTCTTTATTTCTTTCTTTTTTGAACATTACGCGGCAAACTGATCACTCTGTTACCCAAAGCAAATACAAGCATGCTCGTTGTATACAAGCATCGATAAAGCGAATTAAGCCATCAAATATGCAGCGTAACTCGAGAAAGTTAACAGCGTAAATAATTTTCAGTATTTATTTTATACGCATGCTGACAACTCCGACAGCAAAAAATTATATGAAGTTATCTTTGTTTCTTTTTTAGGTGTAAAAACATGGCAAGGTAGGCAACGTCAGATTCGCAAATTAGTTACTCAAGGAAAAAAATGACAATCACTTAAGTATCCTTACGTCATTTCATTGCGAAAGCATTTTGATTGCTCTAATTGATTGGTTACGTCCATGACACGTGACGTCATACATTGTCGCGTGTCCTTCACAACTATACCTTAATCCACCTTGCTCTAATTGTTATCAACCATAGTCCACCTTAATCCACCTTGATCCACTTTAATCCACATTGCACTAATTTGTACCAGCCTTAATGCACCTTAACCCACTTTAATCCACCTTTATCCACTTTAATCAACATTCATCCACTTTACTTCCCCTTTATTCACTTCACCTTAATTCCCTTTAGTCCACCTTGAGTCACCTGAACTCTAACGTCGCAGCCACACGCGACGTGACGTGTGCAATGACGCACGCACTAGGCACACCTTTAGTCAGCCAGGACCGTGGAGCCGCCGCGGCTTCGGGGAAGCGTCTCGCACCGCGGAGGCCCGGGTTTGATTCTCACCTAGACCCAAGTGCACCAAATTTTATTTTCAAAGTCTGATTTACTTTGTTCATAGGAACCTCCCTGAGAAATTTGACGTCAATCGGAGCATTTTTTGACCTGTTCTTACTCTTTGCGCCGTCGAACATATTTTTCCAACCATAGCCTGATAACGCCGAATTTTCTGTATGATGGGACATATGATGCTTTTCGTATTAATAAAATAGGACAAGAAAGACGAAAATTTCACAAAGCATGATATACCCACGGACACAAGCGCACAAAGATTGCCTCATATAGGGGCAGTATCACCGAAAGCACAGTCAAGTAAATATACAGGATGGGTCGCTCATTACATAGGAGTGTAGTAGTACGCTCAAGTCTCTTCATATACACATAAAACTAAAATTAGTTTTGTCAATTGAAGATGCGAGCTTTGTATTATAGAAGTCAAATTTATACTAAGAATCTAGCAGACATCGTCATTTGGATTTGAAGGCATGCATGCATGTGTATATGTAGAATGACCGCTTATTAAGAGGAAGCTTTAGCTCGGGCCCAACTCCGACGCGGCCTATTCAAATACATGTAAAACGCAAAAAACGCTTTTCTGAGACAACCCCTGGACCGATTTGAATGAAATTTGTTGCATTTGAGAGAGAAAGTTAAATTCTAATGACTGTTGGAACCGGAATTTCCATTTAGGGCCTCAATTTTGTTAAAATAAATTTAAAGAATTTGCAAGTTCGAAAAAAATAGACGCAGGAAGTCGCGGTTTAGTAAACGGCATACATTAAATCATTGAAAGCAGACAACTTCAAATGTTAATTCATAACTTATGTGAATTTGTTACGTTGTGTACAAGGGTTCTGCAAAAGCTATATTTCCATATTACTAAATTTTTTGAGATTCATGTGTAACATGTCAATTTTGTCCGCTTTAAATGTACTATTAGATGCAATTCACAAAATTATGATATCGTTTGTCTTTGCTGAATTACAGAGTTGTTAACTTGATAGTTTCGTTGGCTGAAAACTTTCGATTTTTGCCAATTTTTAATAAGAAATTGACAACCTAAATCAAAAATTCGAAACAAACAGTCACCATATTTTAAGTTTTTTTTCTTTAATGCAACAAACCTCGTCAAATTTGGTGCAGTGGTTGCGGAGAAAAACGAATTCTCCTTTTACATGTATTTGGATAGGAGCACCCGAGCTCTCAGAGTGGAGAAGGTAACTTGGCGGAGATCTTAAGAGGCTAAGGTTACACGCCTGAGGTAACGGGGACGATAACGTGAACGTTGTTAATTAGTAAATGCTGGTTATTGCCTCATAGAGACCAACGCACGTGGAGCGTGCGTACAAAGCTCGAGCTCGCGAGGCGCACTCTCTAGGCTGCAATTTAGAGGCAACCCGATTCTACGTTGCTGCCTTCTCCTTGCTGCTCGCTGCAGTGCCAATTTGGTTCTAGCGCATGCAGCATTGCCTGCAATGTCCTGGCTATCACGATGCTGTGCGACGGTTTCGCCAGTGTATTGTGGCACTCACGCTGGTGTCTTCGCCACGACGCCGTATGTGCCAGCGCTTCCGGTGCGCGAGCGTATACCCCGCCGCTCAGCTGTTACGCCACGAATCGTGCCGACCGGCCGGACACGGCGTATACTTTGCTCCCGGTATAGCAGCGCTGATCGCTTCGCGGGCATTCGCTGCGCGTGGAAGACGCGTGTAAACATCGATTCGTCGCGTGCCGTAATCCCTCGTAATTTCCAGCGGATGCCTGCGCTCCGCGTGCCACGGTTCCGGAGAAGCGTGGTCCCCGTCGGCCGCTGTGCCGGCACCCCGCCTCCCCTCGCTGCGGCAAGAAAGGGGGTGGCGATATCCTGCTAAGAGGAAAATCTCGTCCAGGAAAAGTGCGAACCCGGCCAGCCTCCGCGTCACGGAAAACGCTTGATCTGGTTCCTGTCTAGACAGGCGATTGCGTGTGTATGCACAGGTATACGGGCGGACGTAACTGTCCAGGAAAGGTCCGCTGTGATAAAAGCTTCCTGTTGTCTCTAAACCGGATTGAGGTAACGCGGCTGTAACCGCGCACATTTTTTTTCTGTGCTTTTCCTCTTCTGCTATGCGGCCCGTTAGAGTCGCGCCCGATAGCGGCGTTCGTAGCCCTTGAACTCGGCGCGACCTGGGAAAGCTTACCTGCACTTGGTGCTACTAGCGCGGATCGCTCACCTCGCCCAGTCATGGGCGTCTCGTTCTCGGCTAGCAATCTGGTGCTTCAAGACAAGGTTGGTCTCGTTAAACGAGACATTCAACTCGATGGCTCGATAATTAGGCAGACTAGCATGCGTTAAAAGCGGCAGTGGTAACTTCTTTGTTGCGTGAAAGACGTTAAATTAAAAGTGTTCGTCTTGACAGCAACAAGAACAGCAACTTTTGCTATTGTTGCGGTTACATCTTAAAGGGCATCTTCAATTGAGCTATAAGTGCTTGGACCGTACTCGTGCCCTGATGAGCAGAGGCATGCTGTTAGGGCCCTTCGCGACTTATTACTGGACATCGATCTCGTCGACTGCGTCTGAGTGGCAGTTGAGCGTTATTTATTTTTATTTATTTACACAATACTACAGGCAGCAATGCTGCCCAAGCAGGAGAGGGTTTACAAAAGATGCTTTGTCAGCATATCTTCAAATGAAACATAAGAAGTGCATTCAACAACACATTCCGGTAAATGATTCTATTCTTCGCTCCTAAGTGGAAAAAATGATTTCTGAAAGATTTTAGTTCGAGCAAAGTATGACCGAACTACTTTAGAATGAAAAATACGTGACGACCTTTGTGGAGCATGGGTAATATATGTGACATTTGCTAAACCTGTTTGATTATGAAACAACGAGTAAAAAAATTTCAGCCTGGCGATTTTACGGCGCACGTGGAGCGGATCCAGTCCAAGTTGGCCTAACATGCCAGAAAGTGATGGAGATGTTTTGTAATCGAAGCAAATAAACCGTGCAGCCAGGCGCTGTATTCGTTAAAGTTTGTCAATTTCCTCATTAATGAACCGGTCCCCCACTATGGAAGCATACTCGAGGACTGGGCGTACGAGGGAACGAAAAGCCTGCAGCTTGACAGATGAAGGGGACTTTGTTAGCTTTCTACGCAGAAAACAAAGTTTTTTGAAAGCTTTGTTGCATATGTTGTTAATATGGGTGTCCCAATTCATACCGATTATCATGTTTATGTGCAAGTTTGGATCTTTGAGTATTGGTTTTGTGGTATCTTCTCTACTGAAGTTCATGAGCAAGCTCGAATATCACTTCAATTTGGTCAGAGTCGTGAGTGTTTTTTTTTTTTTGAACGCTTTAAATGAAGAAAAAGGGGGAAGCTCTTTAGGAATGTCTATCTCAAGACCTTAAGTACACTACTCAGGCAAGAATAAAGACGAAAAAAAAGAAGACAACCATTCCACTCTGTGAAGATGGAATGACAGCGAAAGCTGACGACAGTCAAAGCTCTCAAACGAAAAGCAAAGTGCTTTCGCTGCCATTCCATCTTCACAGAGTAGAATTGTTGTTATTTTTTCTTCAAATATTTGAACTTGGTGTGTCCGCGTCACTAGTCTCTCTATTGTCACGCTCACAAACTTGTGACTTGATACACACTGAATGGGTGAGTGCGGAACCTTTTAAAGGGGTGCCGGAGGGAACAACAACGAAAATGTAAACGGCGCCGCGGCGCGAAACGACCACCGATGAAGAACGTTCCCGCGATGCTGAACAAAAACGACAATCGCGAGCCCGGGCACCTACTCGGCGCTCCTCGTACGCATGTTGTTCTTCGGGTGTACGAACTATATGTGTCCGCCCCATCGATAACGCAGCTGTTTTTAGCGCCGATACCTCTCCCGCTTATATACTGCGATAACCTTGACGTCATGCTATTATTAACAGCGAGCGTTCTAATCTATTCCGCATTTTGACATCGGCGCCACCGCACTGCACCCGTATGTTCGTTAGAAATCGATAAGTCCGTTCCTGTTGCCGGACGCCGAAAAAACTACGGAAGGTTAGTCATATACAGCTTTCGCTGTAAAAAAAGCAAGACGAATAGATTAACATAATAACGAGCACACACACACACACAAACACAAGTCCCAAGCCCATACTCAGTGTCACTTTAGAGGCACCAGCACCAGAAGCACGGTTTGATCGGTACCTGGGACAGTCGCACATCGCACTAGATTGTGTGTGTGTGGGGGGGGGGGGAGGGGGGGGTGAAGTCCACACAAGTCCTTTCATGCATGCATACATGTAGCATCCATCTTTGCTGATAAACCTGACCGTGGAAAGGACAACACCATTGCAATACAAAAGTGTTTTTAAAAAGAGTAGAATAACAGTGCAGAGCGCATAAATCAGGAAATGTCACTAATAAGCATTCCGTGAGATTATTGTCCACTAAATCTCGCAAGCGGTGCTGACGGCACACCTCTGCTTATCAGGGTCTGACTCTGTTCCATGTACATTGCTCACTATGAGAGGTCGTCTGTCAGTGTCAATGATGTTCAAACGGTTACGCAGGCGAACATGCTGCTGGTCATATTGAGGACATTATATGTAAATACGCTCCACTGAAGCGTCGGGGTTGCCAGAGAAACTACAATCTGAAAACTGTATCTTTTTTTTTTTTGATACGACACAAAAAGTGAAGTGTGAAGGTAATGCCTAAACATAGACGAATAACTGTGACGAACATGCGGTCTATCTTTCATTTTGGTGAGAACCGCAGGAATGGATCAACGCCGTACAAGAGCGAAGATTTTTTCTGTTCATGGAACTATACATCCTTGCAACGTTCGTGCCGCAGAGTGCGAAGAACAATTTGGTGTCTGATACGGAAGATGTAACAGGGGTCAGTATATACTTAGTGCGTGACCTGCAGTAGCTAATATTCCTGCTGCGCCATTTCCTACGATATACAGGGTGGTACAGCGAACACTTTCAAAATTCTTAAAGGTTGCCTATGGCAGACAGCACAATTCTAGTTTACGAGGTGGTCCACCCGAAGCGGCGGACACTACTTGCGCAAGAAATTGAAATCCATAATCGACTAATTATCAAAACTTCACTAATTAGTTTATGGTGCATATTGCAATTGACAAATCCTATCCTTGTAGTTCGCAAGGCGATCCACTTGGAACGAATTCTCGGGATGACACCCGTTTCGTGATATTAATTCCCGAACTTTGCGGAGAAATGCATTGGCGTTCCAGTTACCTTATATATTGCCCCATTAGGCGAAAATCCAACGTTGTCGTCGGCAGCGTGACCGAAAAGATGGTACCGAAAGTGGCCGACGGCGCGACGAGTTAAAATATGTCAAAAATGCTCGGATTCACGTCAAACTTGTCAGGCAGGTTTCTGTAAACACAGTCAACTTACGCAATCGAAAAGACAAATAGGTAAATTTCGGTCTGGGTGGGAACCGAGCCCGGGCATCCGGGGTGCGAGACGAGCATGCTTCACCGACGCCACGGTTGTGGTTGTGCCTAGTGCGTGCGTCATTGCACAAGTCACGTGACTGCCCCCGTCACTGCCTCCCACTTGTCACTTGCTCTTCGAATTTTATCGGTGCTGTGTCTACTGGAATGCACTGCGAAGCGTCTACTTCAGCGGCATCTGTGACATGGGGTCGCCCACGGAAGCACGCCGCAGTAGACGAAGCAAGGGAACATCAAATGGAATGCCGTGCAAGTTTATACAACGTGCATGACGACATACGGATAAATACTTAAGCGAAAACATGTCCCCAAAGTGACTACAATTCTTTAGCATTCCCACACGTAAGCAGTCTTAAGTGTCTCTGCCGAAATTTTGTGCTTGAATGCATAAAACGACGTTTTCGTAAGAGAGTAACTGGGACGCCGTTCCATTTCTCTTCAAACTTTGGGAATTAACATCTCGAAACTAGTGTCATCCTGAGAATTCGTTCCAAATGGATCCGCCTTGCGAACTCCCCGGTTAGAAGTTCTATGTTGTAATGTGGACTATATAAGCTGAGGAGTTAAAAAGTTAATTAGTGATTTTTGTTAATTAGTTGATTATGCATCTCAATTTTTTGTGCAAGTAATGTCCGTCTCTTCGAGCAGACCAGCTCATGAACTAGAATTGTGCTGTCGGCAACAGGCAACCTTTGAAAAAATTTGAAAGTGTTCGCTGAAACACCCGGTAGATGTGGCTCTGTAGCCGCTGAAAACTGACCTCGTGACCAGTTAGAGAAGCAACGGGCAATTGTTTTCATAATTTTGTACAGCATGGAGTGATCAGCATAAGATTAAAAGTCTTTTATAAATTATAGGGCCCCTTTGAACTCGGAATACAGGGTGATCATTTTAAGTTCTACAGAATTTTTAAAATTAGACTGTTGGAGATAACAAAATTCTAGTCCTGAGCTGGCTTATTCAGAGAGGCGGACATGCACGAGAAATTAAAACAAATATTCAGATAATTAACAAAAATTACTAATTATATGCTGAATTAATTACTTTACGGCGCATATTGCAACTTACGAATTGTAGCCGGTTTGTTTGCAAGGTGTGCACTTGGAATGAATTTCCAGATTGACGCCAGTTTGGAGATGTGTGCCATCAAACTTGCCGTAAAAGTGCCCTGTTGTTCCATTACTTTTTTTCACAAAAAACGCCTTTTTATGCATTGAAGCACAAAATTAACTGGAACGCCCATGCATTTCGTCCCACACTTTGGGAACTAATACCTCGACACTGGTGTCATCCTCGAAATTAATTTCAAGTGGATACGTCTTGCAAACTCGCTGCCTACAATTCGTAAATCGCAATATGTGCCATAGAGTAATTATTTGACAAATTATTTAGTGATTTTTTGTTAATTAGTTGAATATGTGTTACGATTTCTCGTACCAATAATGTCCGCCTCTTTAAATCATCCAGCTCAAGGACAAGAATTATGCCATCTGCCACAGGCGATTTTTTAAAAATTCCATAAAACTTAAAAATGATCATCCCATATATCATCCAATGTCGACGGCGATCATATCCGGCAGTGAATATTGAGGCCTGCAAAATTCTGAACAGCGCTGCCACTGTGGAAGACGTCTTGTGAGGTAGCCGATAACTTCTGTCTACTTTATATGCTGGGATATGAAAGGGCGCAGTCCAGCTCCTTTTTTTTCGTACAGATCCGTCGGTGAAGACGAATGTGTAGCTCTCCTGGAACTGGCGTGTTTGATGAAGCGTCAGAAAATTTGACTCTAGGTAGTAGTGCATGGCCGATTTGATCTTTCCCATTGCTGGGATGTTCAACGTGGTGTGGGATTCTCCCAGTGTGGTGTGGTGACTTGTACTAAATAAATAGACCGTGCATCCGATGCTGATGCCCATCTTGATATTTTACTTGTGTGCTTGTGACGTCTGCCTATAGCGTATGCAGAGTTATAATTTATCTTTTGTCCTTCTTTCTTTTCCCGACTGTGCTTGGAACTTCGGTATAGTCTGCCCTAAAGAGTTGTACTTTCCATTTTTTTAATTAGAAAGAACTTCTAAAGAACTGCGCTGTCTTACGCGATTGAGTGATATGATGTTGAGCAACCGAACTTTGAATTCCGCCACCATTTACCCTCCTTGAACGTGAAAAAAACTGGGGGACATTGCGGAAAGTACAAAAAGTATCGTAAATACATATTATTTCCCCACTTTCTTGCAAGAATACGTTGCATTCAGTGCAATCAACCCCAATTCGACCACCCCGAGGACATATGTGAGGCTGTAATAATGAACAAATGTTGCCCAGGCAGTTTTCAACTCGCTCCACGCTTGAGCAGTTCAGCCACGCCAGCTTGACGCTTCAGTTTGGCTCTGCACCCCTGCACTGCACGCACATTTGCCGTTTTCTTAGCTTTACTTTTTCCAGTCTAATACTTGGTGCTAATCTCTGGTCTTGGTCCGGCGGGGGGCTGGACCTAAGCCGAGACGATAGAGAGTCGGTGCGGGCTTTGGGTTCGACACGAAACTACGTAGATATGTTCACGAGTTAAGCGTATACGCTTAACGATGACTGCCATGTCATTAAATTATGGCGTTTTACATGCCAAAACCACTTTCTGATTATGAGGCACGCCGTAGTGGGGGGCTCCGAAAATTTAGACCACCTGGGCTTCTTTAACGTGCACCTAAATCGAAGTACATGGGTGTTTTCGCATTTCGTCCCCATCGCAATGCCCCCATTTCACATTTCGCCCCTATCGCAGGGATTCGATCCCACGACCTCGTGCTTAGCAGCCCAACACCATAGCCACTAAGCAATCACAGCGGGTTGCCATGTTATCGCACAGTATCTTAGTTCCTGCTTGCTATCTCGGTGAAGCACTGTAGACGCTCTAGCCCACCGGGACGCCTTGGTGGCTAGGGCGTTCTGCTGCTGAGCACGGGGTGGCGGGTTCGATTTCCAGTCGCATTTTGATGGGAGTGAAATGCAAAAAACACTCAGTGCTATACTTCATTTTCGGTCTGCGTTGAAGGTGGTCAGTATTAATCCATCCACTACGGCGTCTCTCATAGACTCACTGCTGCTTTGGGACTTTAAACACATTGAATCAATCAGTCGTAGTCGTTGCTGAAATTTTCTCGGTGGTTTCTTGAAATGTGAAAGACGTGGGAGATTTGCAACATTAAGAAGATGTTTCCTCTCGGGCACTTGTATTTCAGCTTTTCTGGATTGTAGATAACTACAGCCTATTAGCCACTTTTTTTTTTCTCGCACTGAACAGAGAGAATGACGCCACAGAGCTTCTGCACGCCACTGTGACAGCCACGGCGCCGTGATTGGAAATTGATAGTGCTTATGACATCATCGCCCTATGTCACACAAAAACAACCGAAGACTTTAAGGCGACCGCCAACATCGCGTCTTCAGCTCCGTGCAACCCCGCTTCGGGTTTTTGGAGCTTGAATGGCACCACAGGATTTATCTTGTACTACCACGTACGAGTGTCGAATCGTGCATTGATCATATATGTATTGCTCTTGAAGCAGTGAATGAGTACATCTCTGTAGGCCTAGTGATCATGGAAGAACCGGATCAGGCGACCGAGATTTGCAGAATAATTGCAGCGAATTCGGCACACACTCCCAGTTGGGGAAAGGTGTTTTAACGATAACGACTATTCAGCCAGTAGGAGGCTAACAAAAAGGGGGAAAAAGAAAAGAACGAGAGAGAGGGAAATAGAGAGAAAAGAAACGAAAGAAATAAATAAATTAGCACACAGAAACGGTGAAAAACAATGAACAAAGAAAATCTAAAGAGTCCTTACACGAAACTGCAATAGAAAGGACTTGCGATGGCAATTTCAGGTCTCTCTTGGGCACGGTGCCACTGAAGCGCGTGCCACTAGCGCCAGCAAGGCGCAGATACCACGTACCTTGGTGAAGCATCTGTATTTGCTGCTGCGCGGTATTGTGGCGCCATCTAGCATGTGCCCGTCGGCTGACGGCTGCTACCTCCGAGATGTTTCTGCAGACTTTGCGTTTGTTCCTTTTTTGTTTATTGCGTGATTGGATTATGACACTTAAAAGGCTTCAGACAAGACATGAACCAATGCAAACACTAAGGACAACTTGCGATCCCACGCAATATTTCTAAGTGATTACAGGTCTCGGAGGCACACATGGCACACAAAAGGCTTCAGACAGGAGGAAGCTTCAAGGACCAGTGCAAACACAACGAATAACTTGCTATCGCAAGTAAAATAGATAGAAGGACCGCCGTATTGTTTAGGGATCAATGTGGATATTGCAGTTGAAATCAATAATGGGGTCGGGCAGGTCGCGTAAGGCTCGGAAAGGCATACTAAAGTTACAGAATATATGGTATATGATAGGGAAACGCAGTTGATGGTGGCAGGGAATTACATGACAAGACGAGATTACAAAATATGGGGGCAAAGTGTGCTACATGAGCTGACGCAAGACAGGGGTAATTGGAGATAGGGAGAGGTCTTAGTCCTATAGCGGACTTAGCTAGGCATATGATATAACAATATGGGGGCGCTGTCGATATATGGTTGACGCGCACATGTTACGTTCGTTGATCGTTAGATTTGGATTTAGTGTGCTGTGTACGAGGCAGCCAGCTGACTTCCGTCATCTTCAGCTAGTGATAAAACGCAGGGAGTGAAGTCGGAAGGTCTTGTGGAAAACTTTTGCTTTTGTGAATTACAACTGAAGTATTAAGTTCATTCTCTCTAACACAAATACCGATTTTTCTTTTCTCCGTGGTGCCTCGGTCGTTGTTTTTTTCCTGCAGTGCGCAACGAAGTATAAGGGTACCTGCTTTCATCATGAGTCACCTGTAGCCTAGGTCACTTGTGCGCATAGCAGACGTATATATATATTAGATGACCAGCTCATTGGATCACTCATTGATCATTGTCTTAATTTCCTGACGAATAAATCACACAACGCACACATAATACAAAGCCTTTGTGCTGTCAGTTTTCGTACACATGAAAAATGATTGCTATATGTAACTTCTATTTCTTAGTAGAAGCTGCGAACAAGTTTGCATACAGTTCCGGCTTCATTTGTTTTTCTTTCATGCGTACGCGTTTCTGTCGGACGGAACAGGATGAAGTCGCTAGCGTCTAAAAACTCGACGCACACCTGCTTTTGCATGGCCCCACCGCCGCTTGACGCGAGGTAATCGCGCGGCCTGCGTGATGGATGATGACAGTGCGGCTTGGCTTCGGGCGAGAAAGGGTGAGCAGGAGTGCGCCCGTAGTCCACCGTTCACGGAATGGTCAAAGGGCACATGTATAGCGGACGAGCAGTCTCACTGAACACCGTCGCTCGACCCGCCGCTCTTCCGGTCAGGGGAAGGGCCATCTGAACGAAAATCTTCCCAGATTGGGGCGCCCTCCGGAAGGAAGGGCACATACGGTTGGCCCGGCGGTCACGTTTGTGTTTGCGGTAAACACGTACCGTTTCTGCGCGCATGCGCCATCGTGCACACGCACATGCAGAAACAGACACTGCGGCGCGCACGCACAGGAATGCGCGCCGCGCGCTCAGGAAGCGGTGGCGGCGTCCGCAGCTGCTGCAAAGCGACACATTAGCTGCGCAATCGTTGAAAGGATCGCGCGGCGGCGATTACTTGCTTCCTCCTGCGCCGCGCTCAGTGTACGATCACTGGAGCGGGCCTCAAATGGGTTAGCCCTCGACTATCTATAGCGCAGGTGCAGCTCAAGCAGATCGAATTCCGGACTCGGCCACATGCACGTACCATAACGAACGATGTAACCCTTTCCTCGTGGCGCCAGCATCGGTGAACGCGTGGCGGCCAACGTCGGGCAACCCGCTGGCGCCGCGCGCGAACATGGCAGGGCGAACTCTTGCTTCGGGGCTAGCCGGAGCCGGTTTTAAAGCGTTCCGGGGGCACCTGAGCGGGTGGCGCGGTGATCGCGAGAACAACTCATCTTCACGTGCCGAGAACTCTTTTTTTTTCTTTTTTTTTTTTTTCGGTTCCGTCTGGCGCGTGCGGCACCGGGGAGACCGGGTCCGTGCCCGAGCCGAGGGAGCGGCACCAGGAAGAGAAAAAATAACGAATTGAGAAACTTTCGCTGACTTGTCTGTTATGCCTTCACATCCTTCCCGCTTCCTCCATTCCCTGGCTGAGCGCGTGCATCGTCGAGCGTGTAAACTTGCAACGAGGGAACACAGGCCGAGCAAGGAACGATTATTTACCGTGTGGTCACAGCATCCGGACTCAAATCGGCCCATACATCACGGTCGCGTGGCAAAACGCTCTGCTGACCGCGCAACATGACCGTGACCGCACATAAAGTAGGAGGCATCGCGCTCGAGTTGTAGATCCGCGCGAGAGTTCACTGTGTGACGGTGCAACAAGGCTGCTTAGTTCGACTCGGCAGGGACCTGCAAGTGTTTTCGGACTGGTGCGAGGCATTCCTCGGTAAGAGGTACGTGGGCCTGAATCACCGTGGAAATTTGTGTCTTGAATAGTGCTTGTGAGGCGACCGCACCGACATGCGATCGCCTCTCAAATGAAGGCACGCGCCGATGAGTTGAAAAGAGATGCCACCTGGAGAGGCTGTCCGAACTACTCGGCCTATATAGGGTAACTAAAGTAGAGCTGAATGCCAAAAAGCGGATACGTTTCACTGACAAAACAACCACGAGTGGCACACAGCAGTACATCTATAGATAATGTCTTAAATGTCGATTTTAATGCGATAGCTGTTATGGTCTCTTAACTGGACTTGCCATGTCAGGAATCGTCAGTTGTACACGACGGTGTACATGCTTTATTAGTGCAGGTGCATTAGTGAACTGCCGCGGCTCCGCAAGACAGTTTCGCATTAAACATAATCTGGAACTGGTGCATAGGTATGCAGGGCATCCTAACTATCATGCGCCAAGATTTAAACATGTTCAAATGCCACGCAGCTGGACAGAACCAAGGTAATGCTGTTTGCCATCGCTTGAAGATACTCTGATTATATTTTGCGTTCTGCCTAATTACATAATTAGTCTTAATTATTTCATAAACTTCTCAAATATTATGAATAAATAAAAAGTGTGAACAAGGAAATTGTAGAGCAACATGAAAAACTCTCGATACAGCTTTCTGTTGCTCAATATCTGTTACATAAAAGTGTTTTTCCGAGTGTGAAGGAAGCCCGCGAGTACACGCAAAGTGCCTCGAGCGGCCAGTCGCGCGGCGATTTTGCCTGTATTCGCGGGTTTCTTTCACGCTCGGAAGAACACTTTTATGTAGCACGTATTGAACCGCAGAAAGCTATATCGGGAGTTTTTCATGCTGGTCTACAATTTTCTCGTTGACACTTTTAATCTAATTATAATATTTGAGAAGTTGATTAATTAAGACTAATTATGTAATTAGGCGGAATGCAAAAAAAATCGTCTGAATATCTACAAGCGACGACAAACAACATTACCTTGATTCTGCCCAGCTACGTGGCATTTGCATATTTTTAAAAATCTTGGTGCATGATAGTTGGGCGACCCTGTATATACAGTGTACTGTCCACATGAAACCGTCCTTATTGAAATAGAGTGTAACTTTACGTACGCCTTAAGTGTCACGAGCATTTGCTCGCCCTGGAGTAATTTTTTAAGTGCATGTTTAAGGGTTGTCCCCTATTTGTATTCTTTAGACAATGTACACAATGTACAATGCGTGCGTAGGCCAACTGTTAAGCATCGTCAGGAGGCATGCAGGAGGCCCGCTGGACACTCGGCGTCATACAATGTGTTTGCTTATGCGTGTACATGTCTGTCAAGTGGAGCTGCAGCTCGTGCAGCGGACGCTGTAGCTACCTGCCTTTAGGTGGACACCTATTGCATGGCATAGGGTAAACCATACGCACCCATCATTTGCAGGTGGTCCCGAGGACTGACCGGGTTCAATCTGACGAGAAGACATAAGCCGCACTCAGCTATTGCAGTCCATGTTCTGTGGGGTACTCACAGGGCTCCGAGGTTTTTATCCAAGAGCTATATAGATAGCACTTTGAGGGAACTGCCGAAAGTTCGCTAACGTCAAAAAGCGAAGCGGACTGCCTCATAGGCCCGAGATGCTGTCGGTGCAGTTCACAAAGCAAGATACATTGGCGTACAGGTATACGCACAGGTCAGCGGACTGATCCCAAAATTATGTACGCCGATACAAAAGTGACTCGCAAGTATGCGTTCGAAAAAAGACGCCGGCCTTTTTTCGAGAAGGGTGCTTTAGCGTACAGCATTGACTACATACGCGTATTTGTTCTTGGAATAGGCCGGTCGCTCATGGCACGTAGTATGCAGCACAGGAAGCTGCCGCTTGCGGACATCGCCACACTGTCAAGCTGACTTACTTCTGGACCAGTGTTGACGATAATAGCACTGTGTCGTAAGAACTGTCGCAATGCGATAGGGTAAACACAAGTACCTGCAGAACATCCAGCATTCGAGCCTTCGGATTATTCTCCGAATGGCCCATCAAAAACGCACACTTGATTACTTTTTGTTTTCCGCAGTTTAATAGTGTTTTGCTATGTGTTTGGTAAACGGGCTCTATAAGTAAGGAAGGAGCTGTGTTGATCACATTTGTCGCCGATGTGTGCATTCAACTGCCCGAATGTCTTCGGTCTCTGGCCATGGCTTTCCGTAGCCTTGTTAAGAAGTGTGCCGTCGCTTACTCAAATTTTGATACTGTAGACGACAGTGCTTTTGTAATGGCCTGAGCCGAAAACAAATAATTTTTTTTAGGGCAGGCCGTGCATATACTAAGTTCTGGGTTTACGCGCGGTAACCAGCACCACCATCTTCAAAAACTGTAACCCCTAAAGGAACGTTCATCGCAGTTAGAAAATCAGCGCTGCAATAAACTCGCATTGTTTTTCATTTGACGCTCCCTATAGCAGCTTGACACGGCACATGCAATGCGCATTCGTCGGTTTGCAAAGTTGAAACGCTAAATACGACACCCGTCCTTCAGGTTCACCGCCAGCGCTGCGAACGTGCCATCGTGCGCCGCCAAATGAATGGCCCCTGTGGTGGGAAAACTTCCTGCAACGCGAGGAAACACGTCCACACGCCGCACACTCAAATACTTCCTTCCCTCGGCAAAAGGAAAGCCAAGTGGTTGAAAGAGCGAGAGAGAGCTTAGAATGCGCTGGATTTATAGGCAGACGAGTTAAAGACGAAAAAGAAAAGGAAAATAAAATAAATAAAACGAACAAAGCTGCGCCATTGCTAAGCGGCTTGTTCGACTGTTGAGGAAGACTTAACCATTTGTTCCTACTTGAGCGCGCAGCATCCATGTAACCCGTCTAACTATAGTTGCGCTCTCTAAAAATAAAGGAGTACTAAGCGCCCATACATCCGGGAAAGATACGCGTCGCCTGCTTCCTTGGCGAGAAGACTGCTGCGTATAAAATGCCTCGCATAGGACTGCTCCACACGCTCCCTGTAAATACTTCAAACAATAAAGTTTTTCAGTCAGTCAGTCAATAGCATTAACATCCCTCGATCCTTTACATGGGCTCGGCCGATTGGGCGAAGCAGTAGCGACGGGTTTAGAGTTCAAAGTCGTGTGAAACTTGAGCGATTCCACTTCTCTAATAATATTGAATGGGTGAGCCGACAAAGTTGCCTATAGTGGCGCCAATCTTTGAAAGTGAGATTGGAATACACTGACTCTCTTCGTAAGCATGCATCGAAGGGCGGATCGGATAGTGAGTATCCGGCCGTGTGCAGAAAATGTACCACGTGCGGACGCACCCTAAATCCCTTATCTATTTTTGTTCAATGTTATTCTATGCTGGCGGCCTGAAGGTAGCGATGGAAATCTTCATCGACACAGCGTGCGGCGCGAGGCTTCCATTTTATCGCCCTGGAATTTTATACGGAACGTCACGGCGACGCCGACGGCAAAAATGCTCCTGGAGTGTCCACATAATTGCTATCGCAATAAAAAGTATCTGACGTGTGCGAGGGAAAGCGCGCGAGGGTGAGCTGGCGAGCGGAGGTCAATCGCGCACGCAACGGACAAAAGCGGGGATGAAGCCCGCCGCCTTCCGTCGCGCGCAAGGCCTCGGGGGTATGGGAAGGAGGGGGCGGCGGGGGGGGGGGGGCGTTTTAATCAGGGCGGCCCGGGCTAGTGAGCTATTGAGCTGCTCCGCTGTATTTTGAAAGCCATTTGCGACGGGTACAGAGTCCGCGCTGCGCTGTTTTCTCAGCATACTTCGCGTTGATGCGAGCGGCAGCACGAAGGTCAAAGCGCTCGCTGCTACTGCCGCGTTTCCTCACTGTAGCGTTTTTACAGTGAGTTTCCGCTGTCATAGAGGGAGATGTGTTCATGTTTGTTTGTGCGCGCGTGACACCATGCTTGTTAGCATAGTTAGTATGCCTATGTTTACAAGTTTATACGGCCGATAAAACTACTATCCTTACTTCGTATAGCTCTCCACTGATTTTCATTGCAATCGATGCTTCGCCTTCCGGGCGAAACTGCGACTTTTTTTTGTTTAATGGCGAAAAGTTTCCTAGCTTTGTATAGGCGATATTTGGACTCGGACAAGAGGTGCTATACAGTGGTCTTCAAAACACGTCTTTAGTCCAGTGACTTCAAGCAGACGCTAAAGGTTAGAGATGCGGGGACACTGAAAAAAAGAAGGCCTGTATTCACAAATACTTACGCCAGAATTGTTCGTAAGAATTAAATGCAAGCCTATTCTTATGTTGGACATATTAGTTAAGGCAACCGGCCAATTGGCAAGGAGCACTTATGAACGATTATATTTGCGAGTTCGGCGCTAGAATATTCGGGAAAGTGTTTATTGTCTGCTTTTTTTTTCGTTTTTTTTCTCTGTATACAGAAAGTGAAAAAAGAACAACATAGGGGTCGAAATTTATTCGATAACATGAAGCACATTGGAGGTAAATGGTGTAAAATTGAGGTTGGTGTTCCTGTTGTGAGTATACATGTTTTCGGTATCCGGTCGTGTGCTGCATCTACGCTATTAATTTTGTTCCCATGAGCAGCAACCGCGACAAGCATCGATCGTTTGTCGCTGGACGCATTCAGAACTCGATGTTTTACGAACGAAAACCGAGAGGGAGGTAAGTCCACGTACAGTTCTTATTTACCGATATTCTGCAAAATCTGGCATCGATGGCCACCTTGCCTGGTGTATACATGGACGTTCGGGACGCAGAACAGACTTAGCCCTTGTCGTTACACCGTGTTTAAGTGCACAGGAGCTGAGTGAGGGACAAAGCTTTGCGACATTTTTCAATAGCATGCGCTATAATTACGTTTCTAGGAGTCAAAGCAAGAGCGCTACCCTAATTAGTTTTCACCATGGTTGCACAGAAATTGACCTGAATAGTTAGAAAAAGCCTTACCAGTAGCTGTTCCATGTAAAGCGAGCAGCTTAGCTCGTCTTTCCATCTGATTCTGTCAAGAAAAAGCTTTATATAAGCTCCTTGCTTCGCTTGACTCCGAAGTTTCCTGCACGCATTCATGCAGTTTAAGGCCACAATCACGATGAAAGACCCGCAGAAACACCTGATAGGCGTATGTTCTGCATCGCAGTTGCGTCGGTGTGCTGCATTATATCGATAAGTGCACCAACAGCCCAGCAACGTGTCCTCCGGCACTATACTCTATAGTTTTCCGCTGGCGGGCTGTCTGGCTGCATTGCTTGAGTTGATGGACTCATAGACAGAGACTTTGAAGATTATGCTACATAAAGATAACTTGATTCGTAAAATTTACCGTCAGGCGGACAATCTGGGCACTTTAAATTGTGCGGCCATAAACTGGTGTCAGAACGGAGTCCACACTTACTTATGTCTTTTGCTACAATTCAGTACATCTAAAGACACCCAAACGTTTCACCTGGCTTTACCCATGGCGAGCCTGCCCCACGAGTGTCCACGTCAAACACTATACTCCGAAAAACCACGCCGTAAAGCTCAACTAATGCAAGCGTGCAGGCCTGCCTTTCGTAAAAGAGCCCAAAGTTTACCAAAAATGTCCGAGCGAATAAAATGTGAAGTGATTGTTATACAATGTCAGCCATCACCGTAACCGGTCGAAACATCTTTCATTTTTGTCTTCGCAATGCTAAAATAGTTTAGTATATCTTTCCGACGTTTTCATTGTTTCCCAGAAAAAAAGTTCGTGCTTCTTTATTTTTCGCCTTCAAAATTTTCGAAAAGTTCCGGAGTCGAGGAATAAGATAGCGTCGAACCTTTAGGAATACGGGAGTTGCTCCTCTTGTCAAAAGAAGCCCGCGACTCGAATGCACAGCAGCTGATACGCTACACCAAAGAGAGCGGTACACGGCAGACTTCACGCAGTCTCCTGTTCACTGCATCCCGATGCGGCTCGAGCCAGCACTGTCCCGGCAGTCAGTCTGCTGTGCTGGACGTAACCGAGAGCAACACATTTATCGTTTATTTTATTTTATTGCCCTCACGGCGCTCGGTTCATCATCTATACAAAGAACGGCGTCTATAGATAACATGAGCGGATGCGTGCGTTTCCTCTTTACGTCGCGGCCATGGACCCTCGAGCTGTTAATGCAGTATATAGTACAGGCTCGAGCGTGAGGTAGATATCCTGGGTCTGCCTGCAGGCTTGATAGGATCTCCCTCGGCTCGGCGGTCGCACATCTCAAGGTACATCAGTTTGTTGTTTACAGATGCTATCTCGTGCCTGCTGGCGCTTGGCTACGCCGTCACGCTAAGGGAAGGTTTAACGGGGCTTCAGACAACCATCAGGTGGCGTTTGCGCAACTTTTGCTGTTATAGCATCGAGTGGTCTGCCGCTGGCGCTATCCCATTCATAAAGAAACCGCGCTATGGTCAAGGATTGAGGGTATAGTTTAGTATATACGCGGCAGATCGCAGAGCGGCAGATCTGCCGTCTTGCTTTTGCCATTCTAGCCCCTCACCTGTCTGTTGGATCGAAAGTGAAAAACCAGAACAAGTTTCCAGCTATTCCAGATTGATATGTAATATTATATAAGGTAATTACGAACAAAAACGTAAGCTCTGCTTTATTTTCTGCAATGGCTTTTACGCGATGCTCGAGGCGCGAAGACACTCCGAAGGCTCTATGGGAGCGATCGGCTTCGCTCCATATGTGGCTTAGCGTTTTCTGACGCTATGCCAGCGCCTCTTCATGACATGGCACTGAAGTACTACAAATAAAAGAAACATATAGGGTATTACGTGCCAGTACCACGATCTGATTATGACGCACGCCGTAGTGGGGGACTCCGGAAATTTGTACCACCTGCGGTTCTTTAACGAGCACCTAAATCGAAGTACACGGGTGTTTCCGCATTTCGTCCCCATAGAAATGCGGCCGCCGTGGCCAGGATTCGATCCCACGACCTCGTGCTTAGCCGCCCAACACCATATCCACTAAGCAACCACGGCAGGTAGAGCAAACAATGTTCCGTACTTTTAAATAAGGCGGCAACGCTGTCGACCTTGCCTTCCAACAGCTACGTGCCCAATGCTGGCCTTGTTGTTTAAATTTAAAAAATTTACCCTGACTCTATGGCGGGATTTCGACGCGGTCGTTCATCGATTGACAGTGTCATCGATCTAGTATCATCTGTGGAACAACAAAAATCTCGGAAGCGATTATCAGTAGCGCTCTTTCTTGACGTGAAAGGCGCTTACGACAACGTTTCCCATCAAACCATTCTAGACGCACTTCTGACAATTGAACTAGGAGGGCGAGTATATCGATGGGTCAGTAATTACTTGACACAAAGGTCCTTGTTCGTACGAACGGAAGATGGTCCGACTACCGACCACTACACATGCCGAGGCGTTCCCCAAGGCGGTGTTCTAAGCCCTATTCTTTTCAACCTCGCGCTTCTTGGACTGGCCGAATCCCTACCGGAAACAGTGAGTGTTTCAATCTACGCCGACGACATCTGCATCTGGACATCAGCGGTCACTCGCCTGCAGGTTCGCGCACGGCTACAGAAAGCAGCAACACAGGCATCTGACTACCTTCACACACAAGGCCTTACCATCTCAACAGAAAAATGTGCATTAGTCGCTTTTACGCGAAAAACGATGACTCCTTATCCAGTATGCATCAATGGTCAGCCTATCTCCTACAAGAGAAATCACCGGTTTTTGGGCGTCATTGTAGACCGGGACCTCACTTGGAGCCCTCATGTTGCCCACTTAAAGAAGAAGCTCACATCTATTGTTCACGTGTTCAAGTTCATCGCCGGCAAAACATGGGGATCGTCAGTGGGCTCCATGCTACAGTTATATCGAGCACTGTTCATCGGATTCCTACGCTATAGCTCCCCCGTGCTTGCTAAAACATGCAAGTCAAATCTTCGAGAACTTCAGAGCGTGCAGGCGCAGGCACTACGTGTTTGCCTAGGCCTTCCGCGCAGCGCCTCGACAGCTGGAACCATTATATTGGCCCAAGACCATCCGATCACGACTTACATTAGCACCGAAACGCTTAGAGTCCATGTTCGTCATGTTTCACGGATGCAGTCAAGCTCTCTTGCGTGCCTGCCAGAACGACGACCACAGGCGTCCTTCTCCAACAAGGTCAACATCCATCGTGCCTCCTTACCATCGGGTTTCACACCCTATGCTCGTTCAACCTCAGCTTTGTGGTGTTTAAAACAACCTCAAGTGCGTCTTACGATTCCAGGGATAAGAAAGAAGACCGACCTGCCTACCTTGGCCTTGAAGCAAGCGGCTCTGGATTGTTTGCACACTTTCTACTTTGATCGAGTACATATATATACGGATGGCTCTTCCACTCTGACCAGCTCCACCAGCGCAGTGGTTATACCATCCCGTTCACTAAGCATCCAATACAATATTTCTCACTTGACAGCATCGACTAGTTCGGAGCTTGTTGCCCTCCGAGGTGCCGTTGATTATATTAATAACCAACCGGCTAATCGGTGGGCTATATTCTGCGATTCGAAGGCGGCCTTACAATGTCTTCTGGCATCTCTTCGTCGCGGGTCATGCGAACAACTCGTGTCGGAGATACGAGAAATGCACCATCACATGATCGCGAAAGGACACGACGTCGTGTTTCAGTGGCTGCCTGGTCATTGCGGTATCTCCGGCAACGACCTCGCTGACGAAGCTGCTAGAAAAGCTCACGAGGGAGCAACCCTTGTTTCAATACCTTTATCGCGGACCGACGCAGCCCAACACTTAGGCAAGCTAGCGCACTCTTTGACATTGGAGAAGTGGCACACACCTGAATTCACTCACCATCGCTTGCATTCCCTCGATCCCTCTATGCAACTGCGGCTGTTACCAGGTCTTCCGCGAAATGAGGAAACAGTGCTGTGCCGCTTACGTTTGGGCGTCGCATTCACAAATGCTTATGCATTTCTGATTGGAATGGCTGATAGCGCCGAGTGCAATGCCTGCGGTGTCGAGGAAACCATAGAACACCTACTGTGCTACTGCCCATCTTATGAAAATGAAAGGCAAGACCTCTGCACAGCTCTCAATCAGCTAGATGGAAAGCCGTTCACCTTGAACAAGGTCTTGGGATCATGGCCTCGCATATCACAGCTACAAAAGGCCACAAAAGCGCTGCTGCGATACTTGAAAGCGACCGGATTGAGTCAGCGTCTATGATCCGGACTGAGTGACCGACTGATATCTCCAGTGGACTTTCTCTTTTTTTTTTAATATCTTTCCGTCCCCCTTTCCCTTTCCCCAGTGTAGGGTAGCCAACCGGGCACAGTCCTGGTTAACCTCCCTACCTTTCATTTATCATTTTCTCTCTCTCTCTCTCTTGTTGTTTAAAGCAATTATTATAGTCAGAATTATCCTTGAGGTGAGGAAACGTCACAGCGTATGCGTACAGCAGCTTCGAATTTCGAAAGCCCTAGCATGGAAGATATAGGCAGTAAGGTAGAACACAGCTGAAAAGGAGCCGCATTCACAGTGCTTTTTGTTCGTAAGTGCCTTTTGCCATTGGCCGGCGAGCATTTTTACGTGCAGCATCCGATTGGCTCGCATATGCTAGAAATGCTCTTGCGAGCATTTTTGGGAATACCGGCCCAGATTAATTAAATTAATTGCTATTTGTAGCGTGCAGTTTAGGTGGCAGCATCATATACCATGTACCTTAGCTAACGTCAGCCAAGTGGTTCAACGGAAAGAAAGATTAAAAAACAATGCAAATTTCATGCTTAAATATTGGAAGCTATGTAGAGTGGAAAACGTATACTGGGGGTTCTTGTAATGTAGAGGTGATGCGTGTATGTTGATAAATTATGCTGAAAAAGAATGTCCACACATTCAGCGTGTAAAAATTTTCACGCTATGTTGCTCAAAACGTGAAGATTTCCTTTGTCATTTATAGTTACGGCAGACACTGCATTTTACACGGAACAAAAACCTTGCCATTTGGTGTATTGTAAATGAGCATAATAAGAAGGACATTGTCTGCAAAGCCTTGCATCGAGCTTCTATTGGTCTGGTGAGTTGTTCTAGTGAAATGTACGCACTACATTAATGCGTAAAAGGAAGACTGAGACGCCCATTCTTTATGAACTAACTTGCTACTACTGTCTCCGTTCTAAACAACAGCCGCTTAGAAAAAGCGTTGTTCATGGCTGTTAGGCTGCCTGTCACATATAGTATATGGTTCACCAATACATAAACACTAATCGCCTCCAATAAACATTTGTGTTTAATGAGAGGCTTTAGGACGGGGCCGAGTCCGATTTCCCTATTCAAATACACGTAAAATGCAGAAATGCTTTTATGAGAAAACCGCTGGAGCTACTCGAATGAACTTCGTTGCATTTGAGGGAGAAAGTTAAACTCTAGGAAGTAGAATTGCGATTTAGGACCTCGGAAAATTTCTATAAAAGTTGCGAAATATTGTAAGCTAAAAAAATAGAAGCACGAAGTTTACAAATCCATGACTAGGCACCAAAAACAGATATCGCAGTATACTCAAGTTGCATGTAGTATCTCCGAATGTCCAGGACGGGTCTTTCATTTCCCTCTGTCTCGAGAAGCGTAATTCTAAACTGAAAGCGTGTTCAGTGCTGCATAAAAATGTGAGCGTGGAATGTTACCTACACGTCTTAAGGGGGCTTTGCCGGGCGACGACTCACTGAAACGTAGTAGCTGGGTCGTGAGAGTCTGATAAGCCCGAATACGCAGAGGGCGTGACTCAGCTGCGTAGAGCCCTTTTTTTGCTCGTAGCCGGCTGAGGGACTCCAAGGCAGAGTCGAAGACCTAATCTCGTATTGACTATCTGCGCTCGTATTGACTATCTGAGGGTGACATCAGAGACAACTGGTATAGGATCTGACTCGTAGCCAACGCTGTATGTAGCCGTAGCAGCGACGTCGGGTGTTTGCGCCAGTGTATGCCAGCGACTCGTTTGAGCACATGAAGCCTCTGTGACGATGAGGCCACCACGCGGTCAACAGCGCGGCGCCAGAGTAGCCTGTGGTCTAAGGTAATGACGAGAAATCGGACGTTGGTGACTTATCGAATCTGGTATCCATCCAAATTCAGCTTCAAGTGTAGGGATTCTTTTAAACCCAGGAAATAGTATGAATGGTGATTTCTCTGCTGATAGCGATAAGCCAAGCGTTGCCAAGTGGCCCTGAATGGCATTGACTGCTCCCTGGGCTTTTCGTGCGAGGTGACGATGCTGATAGCCGGAGACCCATATGCAGATATCATCGGCATATACGTATAGACGTATTCACTGGTGTTCGATGGTTTAATATTCTTGGGAGACTAGCCATGTGGATGTTAAATGATAAGGGAGCTAAAACACTCCCATGTGGTACGCCGCGAAATATACGTATTTGATCGCTCAAAGTGTCTCGAAAACGAACTCTGATGCGGCGATTATTGAGATTTAGAACGACAGAAAGCTGAGCTAGTTGGTAAGGATTCATTATGCAAAAAAGAGGTGAGGCCTGCAGACAGGACACAAGAGTAGAGAAGTGGACAACACGAACGCCGACTATCAACTGAAGGGAGCACTGAGGCGAAAAAAGAAAGAAGACACAAAACTCATCTGCGCAAGCTCAGGAATGGTATCACCACGTGTAAGTCGGGTACATGTGCCGGTCTACGTGAGAGATAACTGTTAAGGCACTTAATCTCTTCCTTATGTAAAGTAATCGAAGGCTGGCTCACGCATGCACTTCCACCATTATAGATATGCCATGCCTTGTACAGGCATAAGAATGAAGATACGCGTCTTATGGTAGAGGCATGGCATATCTATAATGGTGGAAGTGCATGCGTGGGCCAGCCTTCGATTACTTTACATAAGGAAGAGATTAAGTGCCTTAACAGTTATCTCTCACGTAGACCGGCACATGTACCCGACTTACACGTGGTGATATCATTCCTGAGCTTGCGCAGATGAGTTTTGTGTCTTCTTTCTTTTTTCGCCTCAGTGCTCCCTTCAGTTGATAGTCGGCGTTCGTGTTGTCCACTTCTCTACTCTTGTGTCCTGTCTGCACGCCTCACCTCTTTTTTGCATAGCGATTATTGAGAGACGTACGTATGAAGTGCAAGGGGTGACCCGTGACGCCTATAACTTGTAACTGGCTGACGATGGCTGTTTGAGACACGTAGTCGTAAGCCTTGGAAATATATATAAAAACAGCAAGTGTCGACAGGCCATCCGTACTGTAATGTTCTATATGACGTAGCAGGCCCTGCACATTGTCTTGAGCACTTGTAGAGGCTGCTGAAACCCAGTCATACACGACGGTAGTTTCCAACCCTGTTCGACGAACCAAGTGAGTCTTGTTCACGCCATCTTCTCCATTAGCTTCGCTGCACATGAGGTCAGCAATATCGGTCGTATGAGTCCAGAGCTGCAGGATTCTTTCCAGGCTTCAGCCCCTGTACCACCCATGCTACCTTCCATAAATGTGGGATTTCCCCTCGCGCGCCCACACTTGTTAAAAAATTTCAGAAAATCACGCCGTCTCTCAACCGGTAGGTTAGCCAGCATCTGATTACTGATAAGGTCAGGTACCACAGCGCAGCAACTTTGGAGGCTGCTCATAGCTAGTTCCAACTCTCTCAATGTGAAAGGAGCATCCATCAGAGACGACGATAGCGGCGGAGGCGGGTTGGTTGTGCCGGCTGACCTTCCAAAAGAGTATGCTTGAGCAAAAGCATTAGCAAGACAAGCGATCGACTTGCCTAACTTTAATGCTAGGGCTTCAAATGGCTTCTTTAGTCGTAAGTTTCCAGCAAGGTTATTAGCGACTCACCATACGCATGGTGTGAACACCGATAGGCTTGCACAAAATGCTGCTGATTGATCTTTCAGTTTCCTTGTGTAATGGCGAATCACTGCGTCAATTCTGTTATACATAGTCTTCACTAGTGGGTCACCCTTCATCGTCATCAGCTTTCGTTCCACTCTTCTATGGGCAGCGCATAGATTTTTGAGCTTTAAGTCCGGAGCGGAGAAGTGGTCGGGTAGCTTCAGCTCAGCGGCAGCTAATCTTTTGCTACGTAGCATATCCGCGAATAGGTCTCCAGAAGGTTCGCTTGGACCACCCTTGCACCTATTCCAATACGTCACAGGACAGGATCCTTGGTCGGTGGTTCGAAATCCAACAGTGTTGACGAAGACAGGAAAATGGTCGCTGGCATGCTCTCTTTACTCGTTTACTCGTTGTTGATGCAGTCAAAGAACTGCATTCCATCTGCAGAAGCGAAGTCACTAGTCCTGAAACATTTGAACACGACTTACCCGAATCGCCTACAAGTATACAGAGATGGCTCTGTCAAAGCAGACGAAGACCGCTGCGCAGCTGCATTCTATATCCCCTCTCTAAGATATACGTGGTCTGGCCGTCTGGACTGTATAGCTTCGTCGACAGTCGTTGAAGGCGTGGAAATAGCTGCTGCTCCACGTAAACTAAAGACATTGCCTCCACAAAGTGTGGTCCTCCTTACGGACTCAAAGGCCGCGTTGCAACAACTATACCGTGGCCTACCGTCCATCAAGTTCCCACGCAAATCACTAGCCTTCGTGAAAGAACTCGGCAACAAAGGCTTCACAGTACAGTTCCAACGGATTCCCTCCCACATTGGCATTGCTGGCAACAAAAAGCTGATGTTCTTACTTACGTAGCGCTCTATCATCCTCCCAACGTCTAGGCCCCAAAGACTAAACAAGTTAAAAAGGCTGACCTTCGAAATCACTTTGGGTCACTTTGGGTTCCACAACACATACGCCCTGCGAAATCAAGAGATTTCGTCGAGAGGTAGCCTCACATCTATATCGAATATGGATAGGATCTGCTCGAGCACCAGCATGGTCATCTAAGACGGGGCGTATCAATGCTCCGAACTATACGGCATGTGACGAGACAGGAGACATTGAACATTTTCTGTGGTCGTGCCTGAACTGCCAAGATGAAAGGGACGCTCTCCTGGAGAATCTGCAAAAAAAAGAAAGAAAGAAAGAAAGGAGCTTCCGCATGCGTGCCTCCAACACCTTGTGTTCCCATAAGGATCAGTTATAACCCGCAAAGAAGCTTTACGTCTCCTTATTTCATTCTTAAGAGAGTCTGGTTTGATGGACATGTGGTGAAACACCGCAGTAATGTTGTGTGACCCGCTCGGGCGGAGCAATTTTTAGCTTTGATCGCCAGGGTAAACCCGCGTGTTGCTACAGTCCACCACCACCACCACCACCACCACCACCACCACCACCACCACCAGGTATCGCAGGTCTATAAATTGCATCTGTTAGAGTAAAGCAGACAAATTTTGTGTACCAATTGATGGCTTACGTGAGATTGTTATAGTGTTTACGAGGGTTTTGCAAAAATCGTACTCACAAATATTAGCAGAACATTTCAGAGTGGTGTACAATACATCAAATCTGTTCATTTTATGTGTATGAGGTTCAGTTTACAGAACTGTGATATCGTTTTTCATTGTCGCGTTAGAGTTGTAAACTTGATACTTGAGTTTTCAAATATTGCAATTTTGAATAATTCTTCTAAGTAAAATTGATGGCATAAATTCAAAATTCACTGCCTCCAATAACTAGCTTTTGACGTTTTCTTCTAAATTGAACGTACCTGATTAAAATTGGTGCATTGGCTGCAGAAAAATACGATGTCTTCCGTTCCCATACATTTATATACTGTAAAGATTCCTTTTAAGAGCGAGAGCCAATCCATTCAAGGTGACGGAATAGTTCATATAAGGCAGCAGCCTTCATACGACGGTTCGGCACACACATCTCGCCACAGCAACAAACGGCCATCATCGTGGTTAGGTACTTATTGCTCGCAGACCAGTCCTTTCACTACAACTTTGAATCGAAACCACAAATGAGTACTTTACAGCGCCAGTTAGAGTATCTACGTTATATTCTAGGCAATAGAACTGAGCTTGAGCTTCCTAAAGAGGAAAATAAAGTACTTTGTGCAGTGAGATGTTCTGAACCCTCTTGGTTTAAGTACAAACATAACTATTCACTTTGTCTGTCCATAAAGCATCTCCGCATCAAGGAGACACCACGAGTATCCTATCAATGTGCTTGATTTTGAACACCTCAGTGAATTAGTGGAATTTCAGTCTGTCCCGCATTCTTAATAGAGCTTCAACTTCTTTTCTGCTCCAACCATAAGGTCTCAGAGACATATGTAGCCCCAAAAGTTGGGCCGAGTATCCATGTCGAGCTTTGCAAAACGAACCCGTCGTAACTGTTCCTGAAGCAACATAAATATGTAAATAACTGATCTGAGTTGAATTTGCAGCATTAAATGTGAATAACTGTTGGTCACTGCCTTTCTGTATATCAACGACAACTGACGGTCTCAATAAGTTACTGTCTCTTGTAACCGGCGTCAAACAACCTACTACCTACTGGCGGCAAACGGCGCCAGCAGAATCTCGACTTCAGTGTTAGTTCAGTTCCCATGCTACTTCCGGACGTTTCAGTTTGTAAATGCGAAAATTGGGTGTTTTACCATGTACCACTTGTCGTGATCAAGCAAGCTTTAATGGAATAAAATCAAGGTAAATGTCTTAGAATTTATATGTTGCGAGGATTTCTTATATTCTTATAGCAGTGCAGCATATATTCCTCTGGCCCGTATTCACAAAAAAACGTTCTTACGCTAAAAGCGTTCGTGCCAGCCAGTAGTGCTGTGGGACATATTAGCAAAGGCGATCAGCCAGTACTGAACAGCACTTACGAAGGAAAAGCTTTGCGAATGCGGCCCCTGATCTTTTAGTGAAATCTTCGATCCTATTTTCACGTTTATGCTTTTATTAGTCTCCTGAACTGTCGCTCCAGAGCTTAGAACCACGCATCAAAAGTTTTCAAAGAAAATGTTATTTGAATGGACCATCAGAAGTGTCCTAGTGTAGGGAACTAGAGCGAACAAGCGGAAACACTGCGGACTCAAGTCGACCACAGAACGCCCCTACAGGCCGCGCTCGAGGCTAGGCACTCTCGCATGCGCAGTGCTGTAATTTCTACATCTCTGGCTCTATTATTATTATTATTATTATTATTATTATTATTATTATTATTATTATTATTATTATTCGAACGAGTGAACGTCCAAAACTACATTTGCACCATATCACATCGTCCCCGTCCATTGGCTACCTCTGCGCTCGCACTCCCCGCGATCTTTAAATGACCGCGTGAGTTTTAGTCTCATCTGGAGACATCTCTTCTGCCGTGGAAAAGAGGCGGCCGTGCATCCGTTAGCTGGGCGCAAATGACGATGAGAATCGTGCTATGCACCCGTTCCCTGGCGGCGCAGTTTCTTTTCCCGCGCGCGCACCCACACACACACGCACAGACGTCTCGCAAAACACCAGCACGTGCCACAGCGCGGCGTTACCCTCTGCGCGGGCGGCGATAGTTATGTGCTCGGAAGCCACTGACGCGCCCATCCGCGATCGCTGGTGCGTCGTGCAAGCTTTCGGTCGCCGCAGCCGTGCAACGCGCAGTGGGGTGCACCGCACGCCGACCAGGGTGGAGTCGTGCAGCAAAGATCGGTGCAACGGTTCCTGCGTGCGCCTCTCCCGTGCTTCTCGGCGCGCGGTTCGCTGAGCACAAAGATGCCTGCCGGTAATGTCGCACTTAGTACCACTTTCACGCTCGGCGCTCAGAAGGCGCGCCGGGATATCGCTACAAGATAGAGATAGAGATAGGCGTGCCCTCGTCTGGGTAGGGCACGCCGCCGACGCCGCAACGACTCATCGAGTCGACATCGAGGTCGCAGCGGGTCTCCGTGGTGTCGGAGGAAGCGTTCTGCTAACCCGGCGGTTTGTGGTCACTGGGTCCCAGCGCCGTCTCCGCGCGCGTTCCATTAATTTGTACGCGAATTAAAGCGAAATTTTCTTTACTTCTTCCTTCGACTTTTTCACTGGTGCAGCTGCGGCTACTGTCTTGCACGCCCCGTCGGGGGGTGGTTGAGAGCGTGTGTAATCTGCATGGCAGGAGCGCGGAAGAGGGGAAGGACGACGTGAGTAAGCGTGCCTCGTTTGGGGTCTATTAAACCTTTCAACGAGAGTGCCCTATAGGCATCACCACAATGTCCTCTGGACAGTTGTAATTACGCGCCAGCCTCCCGCAAAAGCGGTGCAAAAACTGCAGCGCTTACCTTCGTACTCATGCGCAACAGTCCAGCGAGGAGGTAGAGTGAGGAGGCAGAGCATGGTTAGAGCCAGAAGCCCTACCCATTCAGCCACCGACACTGTCACTAAACAAGTGAATAACACCGTTATCACTTTTCGCTCGTGGCAACTCGCATACATGGGAGATGTATGGGAAAGGGGAAAGGCGACGTCAGAAAGCATATATCGTTTGGAATCTCTTCAATAAAAAAAAAAAAAAAACGCTACGACGCTACTACTAGACATGGCAACAGCTACAAACCAATCAAAGAAACGTAAATTCAATGTACAGTATGGTGCATTTCTGCTATTTCTGAAGAAAAAAGAAAGTGAAAACCTTACAAGTTCGTCCGCGTGAATATAACGCAAGGCGTGCAGTCGCAAAACCACATTAAATCACCGGCCACCCAGTCAATCAACACTCCTGCCACGACGCGATGCGTCGTGTAAGGCGATGACAGTGCTAACCTCGCTGGCTGCGAACAATGGCGCGCAACAACGCCTCAAGCAAACACGCCTCTCTGTGCGCTCAGTTAACTGCGACAGCAAACACGAGTGGGTGCACGCATGGTAACGTTAAGCATCGCTCCGCTCGCGTATTGCACTAAGCGCAGGCGCAGAACAACTTGAACAATCGCCGTAAACTTCACCACCAATTATCGTCAATCAACGCAAACAGCACAGAAAGCTTCGCTTACACGAATTCTCAAAATGCGTGGGATCCGCATTATATATATATATATATATATATGTGTAGCTTTCACATCGCTGTCGAGGCAATCCGGGAACGCAAAATCATTGTCTATTCTCCTCGATTCTCTGTGTCAACAACAACACAGTTGCGCAGTGGTGAACAAGCAGACGGACACAAACAATAATAATAAATAAATAAACAAACCTGCTCCGAATCGACGAGGTTTCAGGGACGAAACGAGTTCTAGTGCCCTGTGAATTCGTCCCACTTTTTTTGTATCTTTCTTTTTTTTTTACTTTCGTAGAAGCGGGACGGCATGGTCCGTGTTACAAGCCTGAAAATGAGAACCAAGCTTAATGGAACGCGGAAGTGGAATTTGAAGAAGGCCCTAGTGCCGGATAAAAGTCTGCTCGCTTTTCCCCCAGCGCATGCAATATTGCGCGACACCATAAAACGCACTATAGATCCGAAGTTCCTGCTTAACGACATCTGGACCAACACACCATAGGGTTTTTCGCAAGTGGAAGGTGTACGCGAAAACCTCGTTACTTATTTAACATACCGCGAACTTGTTGCAGGACAATTGTATGTGAAATACCTGCCACAGTGTGTCGCGCGCAGGAAAGAGGTTGCTGTTCTAGTATAGATAATAGCATATTCTAAACAGTTTCACGAGGACGCTTTGTCCTGAGATTTCACGTTCAAGCAGTTCCTAGTTTAGGCCCATGCTTGAAGTATTATGAATCCGACAATCAGATTTGAATAAAGCACATAGGAATCAATACACACTCGTGCTCCTTCAAGACGGTATGAGCCTTGGGTTGCGATGGAGAACAAAACATCGAGCTTGATAAATTCGCACAGTGGGGCACCTGGTAGCTATGAGTGAAGTATGAAAGCAAATTCTACAATAAAACCAATAAACAGAGAGAGAGAGAGAGAGAGAGAGCACCACTAACGGTTAGTATGCAATATGCTCATGACCGTGAATTAACGCCACTTAAAGAACGTTTGAACTGAGAGAGTTAGAGAGAGAGATAAATGGGGTCGGAAAGGCAGGGAGGTTAGCCGGAAGAGATTCTGGTTTGCTTCCCTTCACTGTGGAAAGGGTAAGGGGAAATGAAAGACGCAAAGAATAGCGGAGAGAAAAAGCAAAGGCACGAAAAATAAATATACGAGGTTGGAAACGTCCATGAGAACTAGAGTCTCTCTAATAGGCCACTCGAACACAGAAATTTGTAAAGGGAAGGAAATGTAGGGAGCTCGACAAAACGAGGAACCCGTTCTATTGAAGAACATCGAAAAATACGAGCATCCAGGGGCCGCATCCTTTGATGGTTCTTTTCATTTTTGATTCTTTATGTCATTCGTCATCGGCTCGCACGAAGCCACGCTCCTACTATCGCCGGGATCGTCCACTCGGCAGGATGGATGATGGAAAATGAACAGAACTGGAGGGAAACAATCCTTAAAAATACGAACACTGGGCCCATGCACTCAAAGAAGTTTGCACGCTTAAGCGCATCAAACGAATACGTGCAATACAATCGCGACAGTGAAACATGTATTAGCGCAGGCAGCCGGCCAGTGACGAACAGCTCATGAACGAAAGCTTTCGTTCCATGAATGGCATTCATAAAGTATTTCGCATGCAAGACCTGGGGTGCTATGCAGGAGGACCGGTGTTTGGCAAAGTTCTGGATCTCCACGAGCTCTGGCAACGCCCTCAGATGAATGAGCTAATGGTATCAAAACATAAAATTCAACCCTGGGCACGTACGCTGCCAGTTTCATTAATTTAATTCACTCTTGAGTTATCACTTGGGCGTTCCTTCATCCATGGGTGGCCGAAAATGGAGTCATATGGTCAAACCGTTGCTGCCTTCGTTCATTTGTTTATGGTTCCACCCAGTGGAAGTGCAAGTAAACCACAGAATAAATGTTTTTGATGTATTTTTATTAAACACTTTATGGTAGTTTATAAGCATCCCAAGATGAGGTAGATGTGCACTGAATAGGCTTTAAAATAATTTGCAGGTTATTACATTTCGCGTTGTACCGCGAGGGAATAGTGTATGGCCAGATAACGTCTGAAGCAGGTGATCACGCCCGCGACGCGCTCCAGGAAGAAGTGGAAAGCAGGTTGCGCCGAATGTGTAGATAGATAGCGGGACAGTCACGGTATTGAGGTATTGCGATTTGTGTTGGTAACAATAAGCGGCGCTGGCGCGTAACATTGCACAGACTTCTGTGTTTGAAACCGGGAAGCGGGGTGCGCAGGATGCGCTCCTGTGATGACATACGTGACTTTACGTTTTAATGTCCGCAGCTTTCATGTGTTCCACGCTTTGTTCACTGGCAGCCCGTCGAGCAAACTCAGGCGAGCGAGAAACTCGGGACATCCTGCACAGCATTCCTGTTCGCAAGTAGGGCCAACCGATCTCTATTGCTAACGATATGATAGAAAAGGCCCTGGACATTGGCTAACTGCCCACTTCGAGAATCGAATTCACAAAGCTTTTAGTAGCTAACGCTCCTTGTCATTGGCCGGTCGCCCGCTCTAACATTATGTTCATTATAACGATTAGCAGGCACCTATTCTTAGACTTCTCAAGCGCACAAACTGTTTGCAAATACGGGCCCTGCGGCCGTAATGACAAAGCTTCTCCGACGTGAGGGCGTTTCCTTATTGGCTTGTGTTCAGACCACTGCTACTCATGATAGCGAATACGGGCCCTGAGTCGGTATTCATGAAGTGATTTGTGCACGCTAGATCGGCTCATAAGAACAGGCCCCCGTTTATTGTTATAGCAGACATCATTAATGAACGCGGTCGGCCGGCGAACGAGAAACCGTTCTCACCATGAAAAAGCTTTGTGAATTCGACCCCAGAGCATCGCTTCTTACTTCAACAAGGTCCGTACTTTAAAAGAAACTCTTGCACTAGGTCCAACACATTGAGGAAATTAGATGATTGTCCTCTGAGTGAACAGACAGTACTAGAGCAGCATCCCCACCGATCATCGGCTCAGAAGGCAGTGAAGGCACTTTTGTGCTTTCTCAGAACGTCTGGTTTGCACGAGGGGCTTTGACTCAAGTACTCTCCATGCACGTCTCTATACCCTCTCTTTCTCCGTTCTCTCTCTTCCCCTTCTCCCTTCCCCAAGCGTAGGGTAGCCAACCAGACTCTTGACTGGTTAACATCCCTGCCTTCCTTATATATTCTCTCTCTCTTACACTGGAATTATTCGTAAGAAAAACTTTCAGCCAATCGCAATGCTGGACATATTGTTACGGCAACGATAGATCGAACACTAAATACTATTTACAAAGTATATTTACAAAAGCAACTGCAGGGCTGGCATAGGTGGTGCTGGTTCAGCCGACAGCTCGAGACTCAGGAATAGTTCGTCTTCTTCGTCGGGGCTCCTGCGTGCATTCTCCAAAAGAAACATGCAATATGCACGCAGCAATCTCATTAGCGATGGAGGTCGGCCGATGACAAAGGGCACCGACAAGCGAAAAACTTTGTGAATTCAGCCGCATAGCTCGTATGCGTAAGACTTCTCGTGCGTAGCATTTCCTCGTCCGCCGGTGTTCGTGCACCTGCTATTCAGGATAGTGATCAGGGCGATTACGTGATGATCTTCGCGGCGATGACTTATCACGGGCCGCACCTAGGTGAGCAAAGTTTTTTGAACATGGTCCCAGAAGGAGGTGCCCAGAAGGCCTTGCTTCGCGTATTCGCGCAGACGCGGGGAAGCGCGCGAGAGCGTCTGTTGTGGCTGTCGTTTAACCCGCCGCTCTTGCGCACCTTTTCTTGAAGATGAGTGCTGGCCGTTCTTGGAGCCCCCGCTGCCGCCTCGTGGCCGTGCCGCCGCTGCTGGTGCTGCTCACGCTGCTGGCAGCAGTCCCTGCGTGTGTGGGCAAGAAGCTGCACAAGATGGCTGTGCTGGCCGGTGCGTACGGCATTGGTGCCGGCGGACACTTGCTGGGCGGCCTGGGCCTGCTGCATGGCTTGCATGGTCTCTACAGCCACCACCATGGGCACCACCACGGCTACCACCACGGTCATCACTACGAGCACCACGTATCGTACGCCGTGCCAGTACCGGTGCCGGTGCCAGTGCAGTTAGTATCACGTGTGTAGATCACTCGCACTGGCGTCACCACGGCTGTCATGTTGAAAGGCCCCATGGAGTGGTGAAAACAACCTAATTTGTTTAATTTTTGTACCTTGAGCAGCGCTGTGTAAGCTATGAATTTCTGTACCGTGTAACCGAACCTTCCCGATGTGCTCGTAAAAGTGCGGAAGGAGGTATTGTTCCATCTCTCCCGGGAGTGACATCGCTTAGGCGAGAAGTTTCTCGAGGTGTGAGGCTGGACTGCTTTCATTTATAGGAAGTATGGAGGACAGGTACTACATATCCATCCAGCTATGAAGAGTCCAAGCAAGGTTCTCGACTTGGCCGTGTGTGACAGTCGATCCACGCGTCCATAATAAATCCAAGAGCCAGAAGAGAGAGCAGTGCATCCGACTATGGTCATGTCACCGTAGTGACGGCTATCTTGGTTTTCATGGTTGTTCGCCTTGGCACCCGTCGTGTTCATTTATGCGTCGAGTGCAACGACTTTGTTTACGGTGCCGTATGACAGACCCCTTGTCCGGGAAAGACCATTATTCTAAAACAAATCCCCTCACACATTGACACAGGGTAGTGGAGGGGGGGGGGATTACAGAGGTCAATGTACTGGGTGATGACAGGTTGATGAGTATGTAGCTGTGGGACACGGCACTTTCGGGTGCTATGTCGTCTTCCCATCTGACAGCGCTACCAAGAAATTCAGCCTTCGTGTTCCCGCGCGATCTGCGTCCCGTCAACGACTCATTGGCGTCCGCTTCGACGTCCAGACGTGGTCTGCCGGGGATCCTGCTTCCTGCTAGTCTAGGGGATCTCAGCTCATCATCACCGGCCCCGCCGTCACACCCCGGGGATGTGCGAGGATGGCGTCGAGGCCTTTGCCACTGGCGCCCCCCAAGAAGCACTGTTTTAAATTCGAAGGGTGACAGAACTCCCGCATATAGTTTCGCTGTCCTTGAAGTATGAGTTTCTCCGATGGGTAATTTTATTTATTTATTTATTTATTTATTTATTTATTTATTTATTTATTTATTTATGGATACCTCCAGGGTCCCAATAGGACATTACATGAGGAGTTGGCACGTAAAAGACGGGAATGATGATGATGATGACATTAGAAAGATGAGTCGGAACACTCGATGGCAGACCTAAAGCGCGGTGTATCGCGTATGAGGGCAGTTTGTCTCGGAACGCCATTCCAGTATCGAGCAGTTCGGACAAAGAATGACAGCAAGAAAGTAGTGGCGCTGGCTTGAGGTGGGATTACCGAATTCGGATGGTCTGTTCGACGAACACGATGAGCCAGCTGGATCAGCTGGCCGTCACGAGGTATGGAATAAAAAAAAAAAAAAAAAAACGTGTGATAGAGGCATAGGCGTGAGATGCGACGACGAGAGGCAAGAGGCGATAGGTCTAGTTTAGATTTTAGTGATGAAACGGTAGCGTGATATGAGTAATCTGAAAGAATAAATCTAGCAGCACGGTTTTGAACAGATTCAAGGGCTTTAGGGAATTAGTTTGGTAAGGGTCAAATATAGCACATGCATTCTCAAGTTTTGGTCGCACGAGTGTTTTATAGGCAACTGATTTGACGGGTGGCTGTGCCATGAAAAGATTACGGCGAAGATAACCACGAATTTTGTTAGCTGAATTAATTATGTGGCTTACATGATTTGTCGAAGACAAATCTTTGGAGAGGTGAATTCCTAAGAACTTGAAGGAGTCGGTGGTAGATATAGTACAGTTATTAATCTTGTAGGCAGGGGGGATGTAGTTAGGTCGACGATGGAATGAACTGTGTACAGTCTTACTAATGTTCAAGGACATCAGTCATGTAGCACACCAGTCTTGAATATGAAAGAGATCCTCTTGAAGGGAAGAGACGTCAGCGACGTTATTGATAGGGCGGTGCAGGATGCAATCATCAGCGAAAAGACGTATTACAGAGGTTACAGTGAATGGCAGGTCACTAATGTAGAATAAAAATAGGAGTGGCCCAAGAACAGTGCCTTGAGGTACACCAGACAGAACGGAGGAAACGGAAGATGTAAGGTTGTTAGCATGTACGAACTGTTTTAGGTTAGTTAAAAAACAATGGATCCAGTTAAGAACAAGTGGGTGGATGTTTAGGCGTGATAATTTTAGCAAAAGACGAGAATGTGGAACTTTATCGAAAGCCGTGTCGAAATATAAAGAACAGGACGTCAGTTGGAGTGTTACAGTCAAGGTTTAAATGAATATCATGGATAAATAAAGCTAGCTGCGTTTCGCATGAGTGATCTTTCAGGAAGCCATGCTTATTAGGGCGAAAGAACTTCACTGAAGTTAGGAAGTTAGTAACATGAGAGTAGGTAACGTGTTCCATGATTTTGGAGCATACGCTGGTGAGTGAAATGGGACGGTAGTTACGTGAGGAAAACCGATCACCTTTCTTGAAGGCTGGAGTGACCTTCCCTATTTTCTAGTCTCTTGGAACAGTGCCCGTGTCAAGTGATTGCTGAAGAATGATACAGAGGATCAAACTACACACATAATTCGTATTTTTTAACACTTTGGCATTAATACCGTCTATCTCACATGATGATAAGCACTTCAGGCCATCTATAACCTTAATGGTGCCTTCTGGCCTAAAATCAATACCTTCCATTGGTGGAAAAGCGAAAAATGGTAAACCTGGAAGTTCATTGGTAGGCTGTTTTGTACACATTGAACAAAATGCAAGGTTCAAGGCATTAGGAACATCTGATTCAGAAATGGGTGAACCAGAATTATCACATAGAAAAATAGAGCTATTATTTTCAGGTGTTATCGTTTTCCAAAAACGCTACGGGTTAGAGTGCAGCATGTTTGGGACGGTAGTAGAAAGGAAATCACGTTTTGTGTGTGCTTTTAATGAGTTGTACTGTTTAGTGGCTTCGTTATATTTTTCCCAGGCAGGAAGAGAACCTGAAGATTTGGCAACGCGAAATAATCGTTTCTTTCTTATTGTTTAAGGGCTTTAAGATAGTGTTATACCTGAGGGAAAGCGCTCTTTCATTTATGGTGATAGTCGGAATGTAAAAACCTATTAAACGCAGCATTTGTGCTTTGAAAAGCGCCCAGTTACTCTCGGTCGACGGCTCTGATACGTAAGGGCAAGTTCCTCGTGAAAGACAGAAAGTTTACGATTAATACTTGAATAATCGGCTTTATCATATAGCGTTAGTACTCTATTTTATATTTTACTTTTGAGGTATATTGCAAGGAAACGTGGCATGGATGACGGTGTGATCGCTAAGACCACAGACATACGTAAGAGGAGGCATCTTATCGGGGTGTGACGTCAAGACGAGCTCTAGGATATTTGACGAGTGTTGAGTTATTCGCGTAGGTTTAGTAACCACCTGTGATGAACCGAAGAGCAAGCAAACATCTGCGAAAGATGTTTCTCATGAACATTTATCTCTCTCCCTCAGTACCCATTTTGTTACTCTCATACGCCAACATTTATCTGCTCTATGCGTTACATGACCTGTCTAACTTCACTTCTTAATCTCAATCACCCAGGCCGGTAGATTTTTAACTGGAACGCCTTTTGTGTGTGTGTCTCCACGTGTGCGTGTTTTTTTTTTCTTTTCTTTTTTTAGCGTTTTCCTCTCTGTCATCTTTCTAACCCCTATCCCCCATCCCCAGTGTAGGGCAGCAAACCGGAGACTCATATCTGGTTAACCTCCCTGCCTTTCCTCTTCATTCTCTCTCTCTCTCTTAATCTCAATTACAGTACCAGCTCTAGCTACCCGAACTCGCTCTCTAATCCATACCGCCGTCCTCCTGTCTGTTAACATTACACCTATTATTTTCCGTTTCGTCGCTCGTTGCGCAATCCGTAATCCTTCTCCAAGTTTCGTTCCGAGATATAGTACTGGGGTATACACTGATTATCAACATCATTTTGATGAGGGCTAGTTGTCCCACCTTCAAGATAAGCTGAAACAGGGCAGCCGAATCTGTGTTCGTGTTTCTTTCTTTGCCCTTGTTTAGACGCGCTGTTTGAGCTTATATAGCACAATTTTCTTCAGATTACCCTTCTTCCAGCGTAGGTTAGCCAACTAGTCACTGTTGCGGTTAAAATGCCTGCCTTTTTTTCTCTTTCCCTCTATCATTATGTCGCGCACATGACTCTCTCTCTCTCTCTCTCTGTCTATCTTGCCCCTTCCTTTCTCAGTGATAACAGTAAACGGTCATTCATGTTTTGCCTGTTATTGCCTCTGCATTGCCTGCAATATGCGATCGAATACATTTTTATTCGTCTGAAGGTTTCCTCTTGGCTAGCCTGGTTCCTGTGCCATCCTCAATTAGATAAACTTAATCCTACACAACATCAAGTGGCTGGCTACCATTACGAACCCCTGTATCCTGGCCAGGCTATAGAACATTTGTTTCCTGCGTAACGATCCGTTCATGCCTACCGTTAGACTTTATCGCTTCATTTCCTCAATTATTCTTATTTTTTAAGCATCTCTAGCGTTACTGAACAGGACATTGTTACCAGCAAATCGCCGTTTGGCGCGATATTTACTGTTAATCCTTCTTACTTACATATACTGGGCAGTGAAGCTAGGCAAGTAAAGGAAAGGAGGCACATCCCTTAACCCCCTGTCCCTGCGTATAGGATAGCAAGCCGGACGCACGTCTGGCTGACCTCACAACTTTTCCTTTCTCTCTTCCGTCCTCTTCCTCCAAGGTAAGTGAATGATTTCATCTGCCAAACATTGAGTAAATGTCTGATTTGATCATCAAAGTGAGTAAGGAGCTTTATAATCCTTGTAACATGCCCTTTCCCCCACCCCCAGTGTAGGGTAGCAAAAAGGGTGCTCGTCTGGTTGACCTCCCTGCCTCTCCTATCCTAGCTCTCTCTCTGTCTCTCTCTCTGCACCACGTACGAGTCGTGAGATCAATATCACATTGCAGATTTCTGCTCTCCGTTTCGCACGTGTCATAATCGGCATGATACGCTATTACTCACTTTATTTTTCCCCATTGCTTTGTGATAGCGTTATCGCACTAAAATTGATCCAACTGAAAACGTTAAAATGAAAACGCGCCATGAAAAATAAAAAGGAACGGCTCTTCAAGTTCAAGACGGCAATGCTCAGGGACACTCCCCAGTCTTGGATGAAACACCAGGCTGTGGAAAAAGAGTACTGTCATGCTCTTCGCACCGCCAAACACAAATTTATGTCATGTGCAGTGACGTATTAACGGGGAGGAGGGGGACTGTGGACCCCGAGTTCCAAGTGCCAGTTGGGGGGGGGGGGGGGTTGTGATATACGTCTGAAGATCCCTCTCTTTTCGCCGGCTTGACTGGGAGTAAATGGCATAAAACGCTCCGATAACCAGCAGCCCGAGCGCATGTACCCGGTGTACCAGATGTGTAGTGCCGCATAATTGTCGTCTGCAGCTTTATCAACATCTTACGTGATAACTGAACGTATATGTCGGCTAAAAAAATTTAATTCGCTATGTGGTCGCTCAACTACTCGCCTTGGAGGAACGTTTCATGTGCGGGGGGCACTCGTTGGATGCGCTCATGCTCATGCGTCGCTAAACATACAGTCTAGCGATGTGTCTCTTGGATCCTTCTTCCGTTCAGTCCGGGCTATCTTAAAATAGAATATATTAAATAACTGGTTAATTAAAATTATACAGAAAACCTTGCAACGCAGGAATTGAGGACCATATTAAAAAAAAACTTCTCTAAACAAAATCGTCTTGGGTGCTAGAGCCTCCTGTACTTTGGCACTGCGGGCGGCCCAGTATGACAGTACCGAAAGAAATATGAAATAGTGCACCAGTGACGCCGATCTCTCTATTCTGTCCATTGCGAGTGCAGACCAACAGTAGCGCAAGCTTTCGTCGGCACGGGTTTGATGGTGGCCTTCTCTTTTTTTCCCTTTTTTTGCGTGGTGACGCCAGGAATCGACGCGAAGCATGCTCTATTCCGTTCCCAACCTTGTGGCGGTACCGCAGCTCGGATAATTACGTTTGCCAATAGCAGCAAATAAAGTAAGGCAAACTCAGTATATTGTAGTCAAGGGCGATTTCAATCAAAAGTGGGAAAATTGCAGAGTGGTGAACAATCAATTGGCAACTACGGCGTGGATTCTAGGAACACTCGAGGAGAGATGGTAGAATTCGCGGAAAGGAATAAGCTGAGAATAATGAACACCTTCTCAGGAAGCGTTGGAACAAAAAGTGGACCTGGAAAAGCCCTAATGGTGAAACAAGAAATGAAATTGATTTCGTACTTTCTGCCGGTCCCAGCATAGTGCAGGATGTAGAAGTGTTAGGCAGGGTTAAGTGAGGGCTAGGATTTACCTCAATTTGAAGAGAGCAAGAGTAAAATTGGTCAAGAAAAAATAGGCCAACGTAGACGCAGCAAGAGTAAAAGCAGACCTATTCAGGTTGGCACTTGCAAACAAATATGCAGCCTTAGAACAGAGAGATGAAGATGACATAGAGGTAATGAATGAAACCGTAACTAGGCTGGCTTCAGAAGCAGCAATTGAAGTGGGAGGTAAGGCACCAAGGCAGCCAGTAGGTAAGCTTTCTCAATTAACAAAGGACCTAATAAAGAAACGACAAAGAATGAAAGTGTCCAACTCAAGAAATAAGATAGAATTCGCGGAACTGTCTAAAGTAATCAACAAGGAGAAAATAAGGGATATACGAAATTATAACGTGAGAAAGACTGAGGAAGCACTAAAAAATGGACGCAGCCTGAAAACAGTGAGAAGGAAACTAGGCATCGGACAAACCAAGATGTATGCACTGAAAGATAGGCAGGATAATATCATCAGCAATCTCGACGATATAGTAAAAGAAGGTGAAAAATTGTATACTGACCTGTACAATACCCAGAGGAGTCAGGATACCTCCATTAGAAACAGTAATGAACAGGTTACAGAAACACCCCCTATAACTAGCGATGAGGTCAGAAGGGCCTTGCAAGAAATGAAACGAGCAAGAGCGGCAGGAGAAGATGGAATAACAGTTGATTTAATCAAAGATGGAGGAGACAATGCTCGGAAAACTCGTTATACGAAGTGTCTATCAACTGCAAGGGTCCCAGAAAACTGGAAGAATACAAACATTATACTAATCCACAAGAAGGGAGACGTTAAAGTATTGAAAAAATTATAGGCCCATTAGCTTACTTCCAATATTGTATAAAATATTCCCCAAGATAATCTCCAATATAATAAGGGCAACACTGGACTTTAGTCAACCAAGGGAACACGATGGTTTCAGGAAGGGATACTCTACAGTGGATCACACCCATGTCATCAATCAGCTAATCGAGAAATGCGCAGAGTACAATGAGCCTCTTTACGTGGCTTTCATAGATTACAAAAAGGCATTTGGTTCAGTCGAGATGCCGGCAGTCATACAGACGTTACACAATCAAGGAGGACAGGATGATTACGTAAATATCTTGGAAAGGATCTACAGAAATTCCACAGCTACCTTAATTCTCCACAAGGAAAGTAGGAAGATACGGTACCTATAAAGGAAGGGGTCAGACAAGGAGACACAATATCTCCAATGCTATTCAGTGAGTGCTTGGAAGAAGTATTCAAGCTATTAAACTGGGAAGGCTTAGGAGTAAGGATCAACGGCGAATATCTCGGCAACCTTCGATTTGCAGATGACATTGTCCCGTTCAGAAACAGTGAGGACGAGTTACAACGAATGATTGAGGACCTTAACAGAGAGAGTATAAGAGTGGGGTTGAAGATTAATATTCAGAAGACAAAGATAATGATCAATGGCCGGGCAAGGGACCAAGAGTTCAGGATTGCCAGTCAGCCTCTAGAGTCTGTGAACGAGTATGCTTATATAGGTCAATTGCTCACAGGGGACCCTGATCATGGGAAGGAAATTTACAGAAGAATAAAAATGGGTTGGAGCGCATTCGGCGGACATTGTCAGATCCTGACTGGAAGCTTGCCGTTATCATTAAAAAGAAAGGTGTACAATCAATGCATTCTACCGGTGCTGGCATATGAGGCAGAAACTTGGAGATTGGCAAAGAAGCTCGAAAACAAGTTAAGGACCGCGCAAAGAGCGATGGAACGAAGTATGTTAGGCATAACGTTAAGAGACAGGAAGAGAGTGGTGGTGGATCAGAGATCAAACAGGGATAGCCGATCTTCTAATTGACAGTAAGAGAAAGAAATGGAGCTGGGCAGGTCATGTAATGCGTAGGTTAGACAACCGGTGGACCATTAGGGTTACAAAATGGGTGCCAAGAGAAGGGAAGCGCAGTCGAGGACGGCAGAAGACTAGATGGGGTGATGAAATTAAGAAATTCACGGGCGCAAGTTGGAATCGGTTGGCGCAGGACAAGGGTAATTGGAGATCGCAGGCAGAGGCCTTCAACCTGCAGTGAACATAAAATAGGATTATTATTATTATTATTATTATTATTATTATTATTATTATTATTATTATTATTATTATTATGACCGCGCAGAAGTTCCTGAAATGGAGCCTAAACAAAAGCTTGCGCGGTATCCAAGACCGCCGTGCTGGCGCTGAAACATCAACGCCCGTCCCCGGAAAATTTTCTCGGGTATCCTCGCCTTCTTGACTACACCCAGGGAGGGGTAGGGGGGGACTGAAGACTTATGGGCCCCGGGTGCCAGACGGCCTAGCTACGCCACTGGTCATGTGACCTTGAATCGCTTATTAAAAATAACCCTAGAAAGTTTTGGAAATCAATTTCTCCCACCAACACTGCCGTTGAGATCATTTCACTGGTGGATGATGATGACACAAACGTTAAACCGGAGAATTCTGCTGCTTTATTCAATTCTTACTTTACGAGTGTTTTTACAAAGGATGACTATTCCAGCATCCCATCTACGGAAGAAGTCGATTATAGATACATGGATCCCATAGCCATAACTACTGCTGGAATTGCAGCATTAACAACCTCAAAGTATCAACATGCGCAGGAATTGATGATATTAATACTAAAATCCTTAAATACACAGTCACAGTATCTAGTCTCATAGTTGCCCACATCTTTCAACAATCATTATCAACGAGTGAAATACCGCACGAATGGAAAATCAGGAAAATCATACCAATATTCAAATCGGGCAAGACATCTAATGTTAGTGATTATCGTCCAATATCTTTACCGAGTGTCCCATGTAAATTACTTGAACATGTGATTGCTTCCAACATCGCCCAGCACCTAGAAGCTAATAGTGTTTTTTTTTTTTGCCTGTACCAATACGGTTTCAGAAAAGGTTTCTCATGTGACACACAGCTCTTAAAATTTACGAATGATTTACTCATGCGCATGGATAATAACCTAGACATCGACAGCATATTCATCGACTTCTATAAAGCTTTCAGTCGAGTTCCGCATTGTCGTCTAATATCTAAACTTTCGTCCCTTAATTTAGATTCCTTAATTTTATCCTGGGTGAGAAATTTTCACACCTTCCGTACACAATACACCATCATCAATTCCTTCTCATCTGCTCTTAGTGATATCACCTCCGGCGTCCCCCAGGGTAGTGTTCTCGGTCCCTTGTTATTTTTAATTTGCATTAATGATCTGCCAGCGGGTATCTCCTCTAACATGCGACTTTTCGCAGACGATTGCGTAATCTACCGTAAAATCTATTATTCAGCTGATCATCTTGGTCTCCAACAGGACCTGGATCTCGTAACTAATTGCTGCTCACGCTGGCGAGTGTCTCCTAATACCGACAAATGTATACTAATGACCTTCATCCGCAAGAAATCAGCTTCAGCATCTAACTACACTCTTAACTGCCACGTAGCAGGCACAACGTCTTACAGGTACCGTGGCGTGCATCTGTCACCCAAACTTTCATGGACAACTCACACAGATAAAATCACAGCACAGGCATCACGCACCCTCGGCTACCTTAAATGAAACCTTCACGACGCTCCTACTTCGACCAAATCACTAGCATATCTAACATTTGTCCGTCCTCAACTTGAATACGCGTCATTAATTTGGTCACCTCACCAAGCCTATCTAATCAACGCTCATGAACGTGTTCAAAATCGCGCCGCGCGTTTCATCGCCAAAGAGGACAAGCCGTCGTTCCAGTGTTACTAATATTAAGCCATCTCTGTCCTTATCCTGCTTAGAATCATGCAGAAAGATAGCTCTAATCTGCTTATTTCCTAAAATAACAAACCGCCAGCAGCAAACCTCCCTCCCTCTCTCCCAGTCGTTACGAACATCTCGCCGTTTGCAAAACAACCACTCCTTCAAACGTATCTTTGGGAACACAAACGCCTTCAATCCATCAGCCTTACCCCTAGCGATTGAACTATGTAATAGTCTCCCTGATAATGTTGTGACATTCATGACCCTGTTTAGTTTCGTCATGAAGTAACCGCTATTTTTTCGTGACCAGTTGCCTTAATTAATTTTCTCTTAATTATGTACGCGCTTCTCGCTAACTTCTGTAGTTGGCAATGTCAAGAAATGTGCCCTTGCATTACTTTTGTAAAATTTGACGGTGTTAAATGATGTACCCCTACATTGTGTATGTCGCCATTCATTCCGACATCAATCAATCAATCAATCAATCAATCAATCAATCAATCAATCAATCAATCAATCAATCAATCAATCAATCAATCAATCAATCAATCAATCAATCAATCAATCAATCAATCAATCAATCAATTTTATTGTTACATAAAAATAATATACAGATGGAAGTATACAGAAGGAGGTCCCATAGTTAAAACTGAATTGGGAACTCCTGTTCAGGGTATATTGCGCTTCGCTAACTATTATGTAACGTCACCTAGTTTTATGTACCTTAGTATAGGTCTCATATACTCGTTATCTCTTTACATTCCTTGTAATGAAGATGTATATTGTAGAATCCCCCCTCACACAATATTCCTGCTGAAGCCTGTAAGGTTATTTTCAATAAATAAATAAATAAATAAATAAATAAATAAATAATCATAACACGCATTCTGTTCGTACCATAGTTTGAAGGCTACTGCTCAAGTAACAGTAAATGTTTCTTGAGAGTGCAGCAGTTCTTCCTACGGCGCTTTAAAGGCATACAGTGAGGAGGGCTTTTCTTCATTTCTAGGGGGTACATATTACCGCGACGTGGAAATAAAGACTTAGTAGAAGCGAGTAGGGAAAAACAGAACGAGAACTAACCTTGCCCTTTCCTACTCACTCCTAAACTAAGTATTCGTTTCTACGTCGCGCTAATATGTACCCGTAGACTTGAACTAACTCGCCCAGCTAAATATTTTCTTCATTTGTTTATATCGGAGTGCCGCATTAATTGTCACTCACGTTCGAGCACACAAACATTGCAACAGTAGCGATTGCGCGCGGAGGGGCCTTGGGGCCTTTAGACTTTGGTACGGGGACCTCTTTCATAGACAAGCACAGCCATGCAGTGGAAAAAGATATGCAATGTTCTCAAAGTTAAACTATAAGTAATTTTAATGAATAATAACAGTTTCGCCCGAAAACCAATACATTGATTGCGATAGCAAATTACTAGACAACTATACGCAGTAAGGTTAGTATTATCAGCTATATAAACTGCTGTAAAACGTTCGCGTACGAGCTAAATTAACAAGTGCGGTGTCACGCGCGCACAGGCAAGCACGAACACATCGCACTCGATGAACGCGGACACGCTGTCAAAACGATGGCGTGGTGACGAGCAGCAGCAGCGGCGAGCGAGTTCCCCTTCGGGATGCCTCTCGCTTCAACGCGAGCTAGGCGCGCGAGAACATAGCGCAAACGAAGGCATCAGGTCAGCTCTCTCGGGTCGGCTAACCTTCGAATCCACCGCAGATTACCTCCAAGATCGGACGCGCGCGGCCACGCTCTGTTTAATGCTCAGCAGCGTCATGCGCCGCCGCGGCCGGAGTAGAAGCGGAGACGCGCGCTACCTGCCCCCTCCCCCCCCCCCCCTTCCCCTCCTGAGAGCACGCGCACATCTCCCCGTTCCCGCTCTTGCGCGCGCTAGAAGTCGGCGCGTCCCCTCCCCGCCTTCCTCCCTTGCGAGCGCGAGAAGACGCGGCCGCATGAAACCACCATGCTTCTCGGCTCACCCTCGCAACCTTTCCTTCCCACCTATATACAGCATACGGCGCGCGGCCGCGATCTTATTGAACGTGGACTTAATACCGAACATCACTGTGACGCTGACGCCAACGCCGACCACAGCGGCGGAAATTCTGCTGTAGTGTCCATATATCTGCCATCGCAATAAAAATAATAAATAAAAATAATAAAAAAGGCTAGCCCAGCTACACAAATGCTGCTTGCACAGGTGGTTTATGCGCTTCGGCGAACACAGTTTTTGCGACCAAGTAGAGTACGCAAGTACAGAATTAACACAAACCTGTTAATGAACTTTTCAAATCTCACCAATATATGACGTTTATATTAGTTACGTGAAGATCATCGCACAAGTATATATCAACGAGTATATTCGAAGAGGAAATTTTTAAAAATTTTAGGAATGTTTCAGTCGGAACTTAAGCAGGTGTGCTAAGACGAAAATTTTTTTGAAATTAATGCTGAGGTAGCTTATAGAATCTTCTTAGAAAAATTTGCTGCAACATACAGAAATCACTTCGTTTCTCAGGAAATGATGTGCAACAAGAGCATTAGAAAGCCGTGGCTAACTAAAGAATTATTAAGAAAAATTAAAAAGCGAGAAAGGCTCTGCTGGCTAATCAAGACACGAGAACGTACCTCTATACTTGAAAGAATTTTAAGCTTTTCCGTAATAAATTGTCTAAAGAATTAAAGAAAACAAAGAATTCATATTTTTTGCGACAAGTTTTATCCTGTGTAGGAAACAGTGATAAACTATGGAAGAAAGAGAAAGAGAGAGAGACAAAGAGGAGGAAAGACAGGGAGGTTAGCCAGTTTAAGTACCGGCTGGCTACCCTGTGCTGGGGAAACGGGTAAAGGGAATAAAAGGAGAAAGAAGAAGAAGAGGAGAAAAAAAAAAAGAGAAATCGGAAAATTCACGCAGTAACGCGATAGTACGCGATACAACACTCAAAGGCGATCAGACAATTCGCATGTCCTTAAAAACTTCAGCAAAGCCCTTAAGGCCTTGAGTGCCGAAGCCCGTCTGGACCAGTGTCCTAGAGCTTTTTCTTCTGTAAAGGGGCGATAAGGTAAATGCTATTGCTGGGCGGAAAGAAACAGCTGAGCAGATAGGAAAAAAATCCATAGATGGACATGTAACAACTCCACAGGACATGGTAAATGCGTTCAATCATTATTTCGTGCACAGCGGCCTTATGCAGGTATCAGAGCATCCGAAAAGTCCTTTGCCTTTCAACCAAAGCACAATTTTCTTACAGCCATGAAACACTGCATACGTTCGTTCAATATTCCAAGACCTTCGTAACACCTCCAGTTGTGACACCGATGGCTTACAAATACGACAAATCAAACACGTAATTCATGATATAGCTCCTATTTCAGTCTATATTTTCAATTTGTATATTTTCACAGCAACATTTCCTTCTCGAATGAAGACTGCAAGGATTGTAGCCCGGCATAAGAAGAGTGATACATTTGACATTCGAAGTTACCGACCGATTTCTATTCTCCCAATATTTTCCAAATGTTTAGAAAGAGTTCTTGCGTAGAAGTTGTCCTCGTTTCTTTCGAAATACCAACTCCTCTCAAAGACTGCAGCACGGTTAAAAAATATCCTGTCAACGGAGCTTGCGCTTCTTGACTAAAAAGAATTCATCCTCCGTAACTTCGAACTCAAACTTCTGACCTTTGGCATATTTGTAGACGTTACCCCGGCTTTCCATGTTATTAATCAACAAATATTATTTCAGAAACTTGAAAGATACCGTATAAGGGCATCGCACCAGAATTTTTCAGCTACCTCACAAACAGACAGCAGTTTGTGTCAATAACTAAACTAAAGTCACATTTAAAGGAAATATTTTCAGGCGTCCCTCAAGCGACCCTACTAGGCCCGTTGCTCTTCAACCTCTACGGGAATGATGTTGCATATATCCATGAAGAGTCAAAGCTCATATATGTACGCTGACGATCATAGCATATTTATATCTTTCGTCTGCAGAAGGATCGACATTTGGGCGAGTTGGTACTGGTTGAACATCTTGAAGGGGCAGCGCAATGAGACGGAGACAGAAGGCAGGAACACACAGGACAGCGCTGTCCTGTGTGTTCCTGCCTTCTGTCTCCGTCTTATTGCGCTGCCCCTTCAAGATGTTCATCCGTCGTCTGTCCCAACAAGTTAGTTCGCCAAGCAAATGTAATTCTTCGAGAACTGAGCACATGGTCCATGCAGAACTTCCTTCAAGTTAGTGTCACCAAAACAAAAGCCGTTATTTTCCACACTAAAGGTACACGTATTCTATCAGACAAGTGTAACATTCAATTCAGCACAGATTGACATAGTACTAATAAGATTCTTGGTGTATATTTTTTGCCATCTATTGTGGGACAACGAAGTTTAAAACTTCGTCGCTCACAAAGTTAGCCGCACTGTAGGCCTATTAAGTCGAAATAGATATATTTTTCCTACGTCAGCAAAGCTCTTAATATATAATGAATTATTCGCCTCCCATATATAGTATTGTCATTTTGTATGAGGTTCTACAACTGAATCGAACATTAACAAACCGTTACTACTACAAAAAAAAATCTTGCGTATTATTGAAAACTTACCATATACAGAGCACACGGAAGCTGTCTTTGCAAAGTATCACCTTCCTTCAATTCAACAAATAAGTACCCAAAGGCTATTAAAGAAATTTTATCTCATCCTTGCAGACATCGCAAGACGTTCTGCTGAAATAGCTAACTTACAACAGGGTCAACCTGCGCGACTTCCTCGTCACACAGAAATGTGGAAAGTCCTTCGGTCTTGAACTAATTATGGCGATCAAATGCTTCAGCGTCGCCTGTCAAACCTTCTGAATAGTTTCCACGATAGAGGCATAGAAATTCACAACCTAACTCAATCAGAATTTAAACTGCTCATCAACCGTCACCCTCAGTCAATATGTTCCACTACTCGCTAACACATTTTAACACTGCATTAATCTGACCCCATTATTTGACGTGGTTCTTAATTGTTTGATTTTGAAGCTACAATACCATCTTGAAGTTTGCATTATAAACATTTGTTTCCAGTGTATTGCAATTCATATTACTCTGTTGCTCTGTGCAAATGAACCAAAACTACTTTTGTATTATTTGATTTTGAAGCTATAAGATAATTTTGAATTGTATACTATATATTTGTTTTCTCTGTATTGTAATTCATATTACATATTCTATATTTATGTGTTGCTCTGTGAAAGTGCTCCAGAATTATGTAACCATATGTGTACGCCTCTTATAGTTGCTGCTTGTGTAGGGATCGAGGGCTCCTCAAGCTGCTTGTACGCAGCTTTTACCTCGACCTCCTCCATTCTAGAGAATGGGAAATAGGGAATAAAGAATAAAGAGGAATTCGTTTTTCCGCACATATAGCGCGTTTGTGTTCCGGAATGCTAATAATAAAATTAAACGCTAAGTACGCCAATCTCGCATTCAGAGGCGGTAGTGTCGATACAAAAATGACCCCCCTCCCCCCTGCCCCCTCTGAAGCAGCCGATTGCGGGGGAACATAGGAAACCAGTGTTTTTTTGCCATCCGAGAGCAGAAACGTAGCTATATCATCAGCTCTACCCTGAGCTGCGCCACAAGGGCGGTTAATCTTTGGGCCGCGACTTCCGCCCCTGAATGCGAAATAAACATATTGAGCGTCAAATCTGAAAATGAATATCTTTGAACACATTCGCTTTAGGAGTGACAAATAAAATTGAGTTGTATTCGAATATACGATTGTCTTCAAGTTCCTAAGTACACATGTACTACATCACGATATTAAAAAAAAATTCAGAAGTTTTAGTTAATTATGTAGTTGTGGACTCGTTCTCGAAAATTGCCTCCACCAAAGCGCATCAACCACTTCCGCAAGCAACTTTTGCGTAGCGAGCATAGCCTTTTTTATTATTCCTCTCGACCATCCAGAATAATGATTGTAATTTACGAACTACTTATAATGCACTGTCCTGTGCGTGTTGTATTGTGAGAGCTGGGCGGCGATTTTGCAACGATGTATTTTCTTATGCTATTCCTTTTCACCCATTTCCCACTTTTCCTGCGTCGTCAGTGGTCAGAGCGATGCTCTGCTCGCGTTATCAACGAGAACAGCCGGCCGTGAACTGTGGCGATAAGAGTGGCGTAGAATCGACCGGAAGGCGTCGCTAGAAAAGCGAGGCCCTGATTCTACTAAGTGTATTTTCTTATTTGAGTCTTTATTGAATAAAGGGAAAATCAGACATCCACCCGTTCGTAGCAATTGCTACAAAGGAAACCCAACATGTTTACATATTACACATGTTACATACATATTACAACATGTTTCTATTTCTTTTTTCGTTAATAGCGTTATTACTGGTATTTTCCTTTTAGTATTTTAACACATTTTGTATTTTGTTCATCTACGTGCCCATCCTGCTAAATTCCTGTAGATGACAGGCAGTAGCAATAAATAAATAAATAAATAAATAAATAAATAAATAAATAAATATTACCTTAAGTTTAACTTTGAGGACCCTGTATATACTTAACTTTGGCACTAGTGGAATATTTCCGTGGATGATAAGCGTCGTGCTCTACCTCCGCTTACACTTACACTTCCAGAAGCTATATCCTCAGGTAACATCAATCCCAAAGGAGGCTGTCTGTTGTAGCCATCACAAAATCTGGAAAGCAGGGACATCTATGACATAGTGTTAAGCCCTCGCGTTTACAATCCTGGCGGAGGAAGTTATACTTTTCGAAACAAACAAACAAGCAACCAATCAGCTTTAGCCATGTCTTTCTCATTGCATGAATAGCAACCGCAGGTGGCGAAAGCCATGCCCTTATGTAAACTATAAGTGGCGGTGTCAATATAGAGCGTTGTTGAAACATGCAGCGTCCACCATGTGCACACGGGATATCACCATGACCTCGGCTACCACGGCTTCGGATACCACAGCGGCTACGGGGGATACGGCGGTTGGTGGTGAAGCCATGAACTATGACCTCAGCGGAGAGCACCAGCTGGCTAAGCAGCAGACCAGAACATCAGGGACTCCGGAGTGTAGGCCTATGTGTGAATATTGCATGTGACAGCACGTTCCGACCCGAACGAGCAGGTTACATAATGTAAGAATCATTTTTAAGGCAGTTCTCTTAACAGCAGAATTTCAACCAGCTATCTGCAGGAGCAGCCTTGTGATGGCTCAGACTGGATCCGCCCGCATCCTCAGGAAAGTTGACAGTTGCCTTTCGATACACTGCTCAACAACTCGACATGATCCTTACGATCTACTTGAGATCAATGAATTTCTGACAGGTGATCAATTTGGCTCTGCCATTAGTTCCTAGTTTCCACCTGTATCGCGACACGCACGCACAACTGTGCAAGCTCAATAAATATATTTTAGCCACCCGTCCCGAGCATTTATTTATTTTTTTAATAAAGAGTTCACCAGAACACCATTACGCTTCACTGTAAAACCATTAACACATGGCGCCTGTTACCCATTCTATTAAATACTATACAGTCGAAAGAATAACGAACGTCGACTGAATAGTCCAATAGTTACATTTCGCTTGATGTAAACCTGAAGCCATACTTTGTGTTCGCATGTTTAGCGTGATTAATGGTTATAAACACACGTATCTTCACAGTTAAACTAACCGCAACTTTAATAAAAATAAAGAAGTTATGCTAGATTCGAAGAACCTGCTCGCACAGGTGGTTCATGCGCTTTGGCAGACTAGAACCATCCTAAGAAAAGTGGCGATTAGTCGCATTTACACGAAAAACAATGACTCCATATGTTATACGCATAAATCGACAAGTATTTGGTTACGAAACAAAGCACCGCTTCCTTGGAGTTATCGTCGACCGTGATTTGTCTTGGACGCCACATATTTCAGATATGAAGGAAAGGTTCACTGCAATAGCACATGTATTCAAATTTGTCGGAGGAAAGTCTTGGGGAGCATTTGTGCAATCGATGCTACCCCTATACCATGCATTATTTATGGGCTTCCTAAGATACAGCCTGCCTGTGCTTGGCAGCAACCGTAAAACGAACCTTCGCACACTCCAGAGTATACAAGCCCAAGTTCTACAGAATTGCCTCGGCCTCCCTAAGCATGCATCCACAGCAGCCACAATTGCCATAGCGCGTGACCACCCTACAGCAACGTACATTACAGTCGACGCTCTAAGAGTGCACACTCGACATGTCGATAGGATAATCACCATCTTGCTTGCCGGCCAACAACTAAGCCAGATACGAGTTTTTCGCCGTTTCCTGTCTACTCACGGAGCATCGCGTTCACCTCGAGTATATATGTGCCTTTCCATTCTAGGCATCAAGAAGGAGGCACAAATGCCGTCAGCAGCATTGAAGCAGACAGCATTATTGCTACTACATTAAGTCCACAGTGACCGCCTTCGTGTTTACACCGATGGGTGGGTCATGCACTCTGGTTCAGCAGCTGCAGTATTTGTCCCAGCAATATCTACAGTGATGAAATTCAGGACATCGCACTTAACATCAACGACAGCTATCGACTTTGCAGCTCTGCATGCAGCAATTCAATTGATCAATCAGAAACGCCCCAGAAATTGTCCATCTTCTGCGATTCCAAGGTCGCGCTCCAGAGGTTGTTATCTGCATTACGCCGTGCATGGCGTAATGCAGATAATTCAGGTAATGCAGATAATGCAGATAATGCAGGTAATGCAGGTAATGCAGGTAATGCAGGCAATGCAGGTAATGCAGGTCGTTCGTGGGGTCCATGGACCCCACGAATGACCTGTCGAGGACGCCCGCGAAATTTACCATTGTTCAGTTGAGAAAGGACATGACGTCGTATTTCAATGGTTGCAAGTCATTGTGGGATCCATGGAAACGAGCAAGCAGACACAGCCGCTCTATCTTCACATAACAATGGCGATTGCGTCGCTATCCCGATGTCGAGAACAGACGCAGCGAGAAAGCTCCGTGCGCTTGCTCGCAAGGTTACGTTGGATTTGAAGATGAATATTCAACTCTGAACAGAACCACTTCAGGAGAATCAAAGTGAAGTTGTCTTCAAATAGGATTGCCGTGACGTTTAGACTATAAACATATGCATAAATAGCAAGAAGTTATACGTCTTTTATTAATTATGCATTTGATGACTCTAATTGTTCGCGAAAACTGTGTCTGCCAAAGCGCATAAACGGCCTGCGCAAGCAGATTTTGCCTAGTTATATAGCACCACTTTTTTTTTTATTGAAATACTGTTATTTTAACTTTGAAGACCCTGTATAGGAATGTTTTTAACAGAGACAAATGAATGACGTTTAAGAGACAAGCTCAAACACTGAAGTCTGCCAAGCATGACGGAGCGATACTTAATTCTTTACTCCTGATAGGCCCTAAAGCATGGCCACTTGTTAAATGAAAGGAACTATACGTCCTTGCATGCGCTGCGTAAGCTTACCGAGATAGCATGTGGCCGCCAAGTTGGGCTGTTTATTTTGACATTGTGTTAAACCGACCCTGCTACAGCTTACGACAAATGAGGCTCCACTTACGCACACGCTGACAACTTCCCATTTCACGGAATTGCCAGTGCCAGCATAGATTCAACAAGGGCATTTTACAGCGATGCTGTCTATGGCTATGATCCCGGGATTTGTTCGCGGCGTAACGTCGACAGACAACTGTCAGCATCTATGGCTGATATCCCCGAAAGGCAGAGGCTACAAGCCCTCAGCGAAGTTAAGCGAGTAGTGGGTACATGCTTTGGATTCACGCGTACAACATACAGAACGGCATACGCTTCAATAAAGAACAAGCTCAAAAAAACGCATCCGAACCACATAACTGATGATAAGGCGCTCCTGCGCCTACACGCAAATGCGAAGCACGTAGCGCTTCCCGCATACGCTTCCCGGTAAAGATTACTGTGGCGCAAGCTGCCGCGGCGAAGGCAGCTGGACCGTAGCATACGAGGCAGGGAGTGGCGTAACTGCCCTTTCTTACGTAAAAGAAGGACCCGCCTACCAACTGATCTGTGTTGCGGCAGTATGAAGGCCGCGTACAGTGAGGACTCCTGAAGAGCAGCTTGCGTAGGAGGCGCGGCGAATTTCTCTTCTCTCTGGTCCACTCTTTGTAGGTATAGGTGTACGAAGTAGTGGCGCAAGCCAAGTCGCAGACCATCGAAACGTCTTAGGCTAATAGTTAGGTAAAGTGCATGTGAATGGCGCCAGGTGAATAATTTCAACCTACGTCGCAATGGGTAATCATTATATTTACTTACAGGTTCGCTGTCCAACCACCCTCACAGCGTGGATTAAAGACCTTTTTTTTTCTTCGGCAAAGTACATTTCTTTATTTAATGCTTACTAAGCTGAACTTACATTTATTAAGCAGATCTTCAGTTCGCCTAAGTGTGCACAAACTAACGAGCGTTTCACTCTTCAGTGTCAGGTTCCGTATAGGAATGTGGAATTACAATGTCACAGTGGAAATTTATGGAAGGATACGACAGAATTCCACGTTCGCACCATTCTTACTGGCAGATATTAACTTAGCCTAGTTGAATTTATTAAATATATGTAAAAAAAGCCTGACCACTAATACAATCTGAACTCAGGATAGGATGTGCCTGCTTTCACCAGAAATACTTGCTTTCAAAAATGCTGTGCTTGATGAGTTTTGCAAGATCTATTCGTTATTGAGTTAAAGAAAGGCATAACATCGAACTTGTTACTGAGGTTTCATTTATTTTCTAATTATGAGTTTTCCCTAGTTTCCTTAGTCTAGCTTGACCTTTGACAAAACAAGAAACGGCAATTTATGCTCTCATACCAACGTGGTAACAGCTAACCTGCATTGCATGTCCCTGCTTGCAAAGCATGCCTATTCTGGGACCCGCCGTGGTTGCTCAGTGGCTATGGTGTTGGGCTGCTGAGCACGAGGTCGCGGGATCGTATCCCGGCCATGGCGGCCGTATTTCGATGGGGGCGAAAACACCCGTGTGCTCAAAATTTCCGGAGTCCCTCACTACTGCGTGCCTCATAATCAGAAAGCGCTCTTGGCACGTAAAACCCCATAATTTTTCTTTAATTCTGGGAATAAAGGTTTTCTTTTAGTAGAAACAACACACGTCATCTTCACTAGGAATGGCTTATAGGAGCCCGTTATTCCGTATATTGTATTAATTTTGCGTATTATCATTCCGTGTTAATTACGTAACTTGAGACGAGAAATTTACTCCGCACTGGCAAATTCGATCAGAGACACCTAGCATTTCAAAAGAAGGAAATTTAAGAGCACGGGTGGAAAACTCTGTTCAGAAGACAGAAAAAAAAAAGAGTTTAGAGCAGTGTGGTGCGCTTCCTTGGTCACAGCGGGTCGTTGCTTTGAGCACGAAATCAAGTTAGGGAATCTTTTGCTACAATAGTCTACTTGCCAATGGGCCGTTTTAATTCATTCCGCCCTTTGTGCACGCGCAGTCGTCCACTGAGGCTGATATCCTTTCTTCTTATTAATTTTTTCGCTTTATTCATCTTGCCGTTGAGGAGGCGAACGTACTCCGGTTGGTCTCCTCTCTGCGTCCAGGCTTGCAAACAATGCAAAGATGAGAATAAACGACGCCACTGAGCGAGCAAATCACAATGGAAATTGCAAACAAACCACGTAGGCATACCAGCATACGCAGTGTCGCTCGTCGCATGGGAACGAGGCGACTGATGAAGAATACTTTCCTGAGGTGGCGCAGCGAAGCGAAAGAGAGTGAGAGAACGAAAAAAAAATAAGAAAGGGATAGAAAGGACGCGAAGAATCTTGGTAACTGTTTGTATAGTCGGGCGACGAGAGATTGCGAAACTAGGATGGGTGCAAAGGCGACCGCGGGAACCGCGACCAGCGCAAGGCGTGTCCCCTTTGTTACGCCGCCGGGCCACGCTCGACAGCGGTCAACGGCGGGACCGCAGGACGACGAGCTCGCACGGAGTCGGAAAACTAACGAAACACTTATGTCTAGGGGACATTTCATCTGACGTGTGTGCGTAAATCCGCTGTCCTACGACTTCCTGGCGGCATCGCGAGCGCGTCGCATTGTACGCTCGATGCGCTTAGATGATAACAGTGCACGTTCTACATTTTCCCTCCGGGTGCTTACTGCCGGGAGGCACGCGAAGCGTATCTTTGTGGGCGGCGCCCGCCCTCGAAGTCGTCCGGACGACTTGTCACCGCGTTGAGCGCTGCGCGACGCCCACTTCGGAGTTTGGTGAAGGTGCCACCGTAAATAACGGGCCGGCGAGGAAATATAGCGACTGTTAAGCGGCGCTGGTTCGGTAGCACGGAAGGAGGCGGGAGAGCGCACGTGTGAATACGACGTGGCTGCAGTGGTAGTGCAAAAAGTACTAGTGATAGTCGTAGACTGCGAGAAAAATATTTCGTATGACGCTTACGAACGCTCACTCTCGAAACAGGGCTAGCCTACTGACACCATGAGCACTCTCACTTTTCTTGCGCCCGCCTGCTTCACGAGCGGTACGAATGGCTATAGATCGACGCACTGCGAGAATCAGAAATTCTTAAGCATTATTGTTTCTTTTATTCGGGTCAATTTGCTCGAATTTGCTCACCGTACGTCGGTGCTTAGAGTACAACCTAAACTGCCTCGTCGCCACCAGTGCGCCTTAATCCTGTGCAGCCCCTGACCTTCTTCTGGGTGGAGCTTCAATTGCGATGGGCGCCTGTTTCACTAAGCTCCAAGAAGTGTCGCATTTTAGGCCGTTCTCTCACAAAAAAAAAGAAAAGAAACACCTGCGACACACAGAGGCACAGATAAGCGTACCCGCATGCATAAAGGCATACCAGCTATCAGCCCAAACTCCGCACAAAAATAAGTTGCTCACTCGAACCATGCGCGCGTTTTGTATGACATGTGAGCAGCTCCATAGGGTATATATACGCCCGAAAGCAAGTACATTTCAAAAATTACTTTTTTTTTTCTGTCAGCGTACACGGTGTTTACGTGAAGAGCTTACGGAATTAAGTTTACTACCATGACGCAAATCGGCTAACCGGGAAGCTTTCGCGAGAACGCGCAATTCTTCAGCTGTACAACGGCGTATATGCTAAGCATAAACGAGAGCAACGTGCCCACTAAGCGGTCTGCTTGTGTCCATACGCTTTTTTTCTTTGCCCATGCTGTCTTCGACTGGTGCAGTCTATAACTGTGATCTGCACCGCAGAATCACGCTCTAATCACTCTGACGAGTTTATCCGCTCAAAAGGAAAGTTCGATTTACCATTGCCTCACGTGCATTTCACCGAGTGTTTTACGGTGTCGTGTCACCGACTTCCTCGTCCGAACCGTATTTCAGCGTCCATATTAAACACCGACATGTCCAAGGAAGCCGCTAATTCGCTTCGGCTGGTACAGCACACCGTGCATGGGTCCGCCTTCAATACGTGGTACACGACTGAAACTTGCCTCCCGATAGAACACGGTACCGGACACGGCGTCGTCGGTATAGGCGAACACTGACGTGGCATGACTCAATCGCTTCCCGCTTGCACCGCTTCGGGTGGCCTGCGCTCGCTTCCTCGTGCTGTTCCCCATGCAGACAGCTGCAGGACAAAAAGTGTACACCAAATTTCGTGAACCGTAGATCCGTTCTAAAACGAGACCACACTGGTACCCCTTTCTCTGCGTGTAGCATCGCCGTGGGCTAACGCATGCAAGCGGAGCCCACTCTTATCAGGAGGAAAGAAAAACACGGCGCGTCGAGTAGCGTCATCCCTCGAAGGTTACACAATGTCTCGCCGCGCACGTCCGCGGCGGCACGACGGTAGGAGATGCGCGCGCTCTGCTTCCTCGGCTGCTTTGCGTGTACACTCCTGTCAGCGCCTTTCCTCCACTGATACGGACGTTGGTCCGCGTTAAAGCGAGTCGTTCAGTAACATGTTCTGTTCTAGCTTCGTTTACTGTTGGCCGCAATAGCTATATAGTACTGCGCATGCGGAAAAAGTAGACCCCAGGCGTATCACTGGCGCTCATCAGTTGGAATATCTGCGAGACATCTCTTATGTGTGGTTACCGATAGTGTGAGTCCCATCATATATATATATATATATATATATATATATATATATATATATATATATATATATATATATATATATATATATATATATATATATATATATATATATATATGTAGTTGCGGGTGGCGTCGAAGGGCTATAGCCTATACAGGCGTTGTCGTACTTCCGCGTACACATAGCGCTCATAGTGCAAAGCCATTTACGAGTATGTATCATATTAAATGGGGGCTCGACACGTCACCCAACAATTAGCGGTTTTCTGTGAGAAACTGTAGTAGAGGGTCTATTATGGCTATACACGTGTAAAAATTGGGCTGTAAGAGCACATTTCTGTCCAAAATATGAGCTACAGCTCGCCGGCTCTAAGCCCCACCCTCCGGCGCCGACAGCCATGTGTGACGTCATGTGCTACCTGGAACCGAGCCATCGTCTGCTACAAAATCAGCCACCGCACCATGTCAGGTCGGAGCATAGCTGCCGTTTGTTGCCGTATTTGCTCCAGATATCGCGTGCCGTGCATTCGACGCCGCCAACTTCGAGTGAAGAAGCAAGCGATGGATCTTTGAGCAGCATAGGCAGCGATGGCGTCTTATATAAGACGTGCGCAGCGTATATACGCTGCGCATTTTGACTTCGGCCCCATCGCCACCGGTGACGAAGACAGCGTAGAAAACGCGTTTAACTGAGGTGACGGCAGTGGTGTTGCGCGAAATGCTGGTGATGCCCTTCCGCACTGCTGAGTACTGTAGCTTTATTTCATCATATTTCATGCGTTTAGCATCGCTCAGCCAGCCGTTCACGGGAGATCAAGTCTGGCACTGCTTCGCACAATGTATATCGTCATGTGCGTAGGTTGTTTGCTTGCATGCATTCCTTGCATGCATGTCTCTCGGATCCGTACTCAGCAAAACTACAATTTTGTTAAGCTGCAGCGCGTTCCCACCAGTGGTGGCCCAAATGCGCTAAATTTTGCCCACGTGTTCTTGAACGCCCAAGGATTAACTCACACAATACAGGTTCTGATCGAAAATTTACATGTTTCCTCTTTAAGGAAACAGATATATTAAATTATGGGGTTTAACGTGCCAAAACCACTTTCTGACTATAGAATATGAGGCATGCCGAAGTGGAGGACTACGGAAATTTCGACCACCTGGGGTTCTTTAACGTGCACCTAAATCTAAGTACACGGGTGTTTTCACATTTCGCCCCCATCGAAATGCGGCCGCTGCGGCCGGGATTCGATCCTGCGACCTCGTGCTCAGCAGCCCAACACCACAGCCACTGAGTAACCACGTGCGGGTAACAGGTATATTCTTAAATAAACACTGGAGAGGTTTGCCTGCTCATATACGACTAGCACGCTATTGTATATGATACGGATTACGTATGAAGGACATAAACCTACACAGACCAGTCGCGCATAAAGGCAACAGACGTTCAATAATCTGCTATAGAGCGCATTGTATTAGGGCTACATGTGGTGCCATCTTGAACTCTTGAATCTTTATTTCTAAACCACCTTAATCGCTGCTTTCGCTCACACAAAAGTACCCAACATGTACAACACTAGACAAGTGTGCAAGACTATTTTGTTATTTGTCTATAAGTGGCTGTAAACGATGACGCTTCTAAATCTACAGTGGTATGGTTTAAGCGTTCCTAGGTGGTTATGCCTTGAAAGCTGCAGATGATACGCATTTCTTATAATGGTAGAATACAATGTCACATAACGTGACAAAGTTCTCTGCGTTAAGTTTCATAAAGAAAAATGTTAAAGCATATCTGGCACGTTTGGTGACTATATCTATACTCCTGCGTTGTATTCAAACTCTCTAATAATACTAATATGCTTATTCATTAAAAACGTTCCTGCAGATAACATGCCGAACTTACTTGACAGGGCGGATTGAAAGAGAGAAAAAGCAACTTCTTTAATGTCATGCGGAATATTTTGCCGCCATGTATGTAGCCGCCTCCGTGCTATAAGTATGTGTGGGGTAAGAAATCGGTGCATCGCTGAAGGCTGGAACAGCATGGTGAAAACGCCACTGGCCTTCCACATATCTCACAACAGCTATGATGTGCGCAACAATGGCGTTCATTTGACTTCACACAAGAAGCAACATAATGGTCCGCTTCGTGAAAAGTTCATGGGCACAAACATAACATCGACACACTGACACGAACGATTGGACCATGCTATAAAGAATTTCGCGTCCACGTGTAAAGTACCCATATAACAAAGGTTTCACCAAAATTCTAAATATATGATTGGCGGTTCCCGCATAATAGCCATGAAGGCACGACAAACTCTAACGGGGGTCATTCCGTCAAGAAACGTCGCTTTGCGCCGTATGGGCGCGCAGCCTGGTATGCGGGTTTCAGGCTGTACTACTACTTGCGTACACGATATCGTACGATGTTACCTACTACGCGGTCGCAAACTGCTCGGAGATTGTGTTTCCGCTGATTCGGCGGTCCGTAAACGTTGGACGCCGATGGCACATTTTATGGTCCCAGAACACAGCAGAGACGAAGATAAAAAATGTTTAAGTGCAGTGCCAATCGTTTTACTCATAGCGGAGGACAAGGCCTGCGACACAGTAGTATGTTATGTTGTTTCACTTCATGGAAATAGGGAGTGAAACAAAAAAAATTTTTTTTTTTTAAAGTTATACAGATCGCACTTACTGTAGGAATCGGTGCTGTACCAAGCATTTTCCACGTAGCTGGCTATCCAGTATCATTTGCGGTTCCGCAAGGCGCCAACAGGTGGGACAACGTGTTCGTGTAAAGCGACCAGTTCTGTATGTGAGGCGATCGTGTGTGTGACGACAGCAGCAAGACGACGGCCACGGTGACGACGATCGTATCGGGTGGCGACGGCATGATTTCTGCTCCTGCCGTTCGACACGAGTTTGTACGATATGCGGATTGTTTGGGCTACATAGGAACTGGAAGGACGTAATACGACAAACACATATGGTGACGTCATCGACGATTACGCATTACACAGTCGTATGGATACCTATCCGTATGTCTATCTCATCTCTCTGTTAAAACTACGATGCCATTTGTACTCGTAAGAAGAAACGTCAAAACCTGTTCAACCTGTGTCGAACAACGTAACATACCTGTTTATATGTAGCCTTCCTTAGCTGCAAAGAGGAAAAGATTGAGGAATGTTGGCCGATCTCGAATGGTGCGCACTCTAACACATGTCTCCAGGCGCTAGTTGTCACGGGAGAAGAATGCGAGAAACTGGCACGTGACGCATGCGCCAGATGTCCCAAAGAGCTAGTTGACTTTGGCATGACAAGAAGAATGAGTGCGAGTGTGGCATAATGGTTAGAGCATCAGGTTGCTGTGGTGGAAGACAGATCCCAACATCGCTCACGCATTTTTTTTTTTATTGAAGGGGCCCGAAAGGAGGCGAAACAGGAACCTACCAGCGCAAGGCAAAGTGCCTGGAATGAGGAAACGAATGCTTCGCATTAGAACTGGAGAGGTTTTCCTGGCGGCATGCCTAGCACGCTACTCCAGGATGCGATGATAAATGAAATGAAACACACGACTTACGATATTTAACACACACAAAAAACACAACATGCACAATTAAAGTATCTCGTTGAGACCAGGGCCCCGCAGAAATGTGTAGGTTGGACTACAGGAGAGTGGAACTCTGGGCTAGATGATACCACGGTACCTAGCGCTGTGTGGTGTTTGATGTTCCTTCAATATCTGTGTCGTTGTGCCTGCGCTACAAGAATCTGGAAGACTTACCATTAATCGCCATTAACTTACCATTAATCGCTAAAATTATGTTTGAATTTAGGTATATTCAACAAAGGACGAGGTGGTGCCGGTTTGTTAATTGAACATAATTGTTTAAGGTACAGATTATGTGGGATGTAGTCAAAGTAAAGGAATGTTTGACAAAAGCAAAGCTTCATGTCGGCAAAAGCAACCGAAGTTTAGTATAGCTGAAGTTAGTTCGTGTGGTATGTTCAAACATTTCTTACACGTAGGCTGTGAACTAGTGTTCACAAAGCATTTAGTACACAGCAGCGGTTGGCAATAACAACGACCGGCCAATAGTCATGGCGAAAATATTAATGAAGAAGGTCGGCCAAAGGCAAACTGTTCTTAAGGATAAAAATCTACGTGAGTTAAACGCTTGACGTTTCATCTACAAGAGTACATTATTTCATAACGATATGTCCCCATGATGACTTGTGCAACAATACCGGCAGAGGCCTCAAATTTCGTCAGCGAAGAAGACGAAGTCGATCTTTCCTGAGACAAGCTTCGTTAGGCGGCTCTGACAGAGCCAGTGACGTCTGAAAGACATGTGCGTACTTGCAGTCTGCGAACATTTCAATCACAGAAGTAGGTTTTCTCGCCCAGCAAACGCGCTTCGAGATGGAGAAGGGTAGAGGCTTGATTGACGTCAACATACCTGTTCGGCGAACTCGCAACAAGTTTTGAAAGACAAGCTCGCGTGTAGCGCCGTCTCCAAAGACATGCAGGAATCAATCCTGACTTGTTCGTGGTTCAACAGAGCGAGCGTCGTGATAGAAAACGACGACGGAATGGCTAACGGCACCGTGTGAATGGCTAACGGCACCGCTGAAACAACTTCGTGCATTCGTGTCCGCAGGAGTTTGCACATCCTCACTTATTAGAATGCACGTGTAAAGCAAGACACGTGGTTAAGTTGTGACGACTGAAAAGCCAATAACCAATGAACATTTATTCATCTGAAAAATTCTGTTATTTTACTGAGAAGCAGTAAAAACATTCGTTTGTTTGGGATCAATCGCAATGAGTTCGGTTGTCGAAGGGTACGAGTGGGCGGGTAAGGTTCTCCCAGTGGCCTTTGTTGTCATACTCTTTCAACGTACGAGGCGAAAGAGATGTCAGAAAGCACTAGCCCTTGTGCTAGGATTCAGCCTCAGTACAAAACTCAAACATAGGAATGACTTCGCAGATGCCACGTAAAGCTTCGAACACACTACAAACACATTTCTGATCATCCAGAATAAGTCAATTAATACGGACAAAACGCATACTGCTGCTGAATTCTAGTCGGACCACAAGCCCTGTTATGACCAGCACAGCTGCGATATTAAGCTTCATTCATTTCCGCCCCGTCTGTTCAATGATCAAGAAGTTTATAGCGCAAGTACAAGGGAAAGAAGAATTAAATGCAAGACCATAGCGCTCTAGTTTGTCTACTATTTCTTTTCCCCATGTACTTGAGCTACGAACATCTAGTAGTGGCATACCAACGAGCCCAAATTGTCACAATGGTGAACTTCACTCTCGATTGAATCTTTGCCTCAAGGACACCTCGTGTTTTTCTTTAGCGAGAAAATGACGTACTGTTTCTGAGTGCGCCCCCGTATCTCTTTCGATTAAACTTCGCTTGGCCTATACTCACGGCCGCCTCATCTGCGTCTAAACAGTACATTGCGGCCTACAGGATTACTGAAAACGTCCGAGAGCTGAAGCCTACCACTTGGCATAATGAAAGTTAAGAGCATTTGGCTGAGCCATTTTTGCATTGAAAAGAAAATAAGGAGATTTAGGCCCCTTAGTGTTGTGATGGCTACTCCTTTTCACATAGTAGTAATAAAAGAAAATAATATGAGAAGTATTAGCACAAGTTCAGAAAATCAAGCATCCACGAAGATAGCTAATAAAAAGTAAACGAGGTCCCCGATGGATTCTGAACCAGTATTCAATATTTCATTGGAAACACAGGGAGCGAAGAGCAAAGCTAGTAACTCCCTATCAGTGGTTGCTGTTCTGCCGCCTCCGCTAACGTCGCCTAGAGTTATTTGACGAACGGTGCTTCCAGGCTGCTGTCGCCCTCAGCAGTTGGCCACGCAGTCGTTATCGGCAGCATCGACCGGTATTCGCATTCCGCGCGTGATCAAGAAATGAAAGGCCGAGTTCCTTGCGCGGCAGCTGCCCAGATCGTCCCAACGGAAACAACATCGCCAAAAAACGTGCGCTTTGAAAGCGTGCCCGCGCCCAGGCTCTATGAAGTTGTGCAACCGTTCCCGTGCTTTGTGTTCCCACCTTGCCGCCGACGCGAAAGGCGCAATTTATTCGGTTGTGGCGATGGTATACAACATGCGTTTTCCTTCAGTTAAGCCCGAGGGTTGAGGAAGGGCGATGGGGGGAAGGGCGGTTAGGTAGCGTCCCTTGCGCCGCACGGACGGCGCGGATCCCAGTGCCCGTATCGCCGAGCGCGGCCGCCGGCCGGCCACGCGAAAGCGGAAAAAGAAAGCGGCTTATCGCGTCGAGCGGGCGGCTAAGTATGGAAACACGACGCGAGCGGCGCTTTTCTCTTTCCTTGATATTTCTATCGGGCAGTGGTCATAATGGATTGCGCTTTTTCAGTTCGTCTCTCAAGCGAGCGAACGGCGGGCGCACGGAACCCGTCTAATTACACCGCGCTGCGCTGGCGCTCTCGGCACGCGCCGCTGCCCCGCGGCTTCTCCGGCGTACGACGACGAGGACGTCACGACGACAGCGTGCGTTGGAATCCGGCCGGCCAATGGAGAAACAAGGCATCGCCCTGGAAAGATACCGCGGACCTACGTCTCCGGACACGGTCGCCGGCTCATTAAACCAGCCGCCAAGACCGCTATACCGTCACCAGCAGCGGCTTTTCCCCCGAGAAGAAAGCCGCACGCTGTGCTGCATTTCCGAGGCGTGCCGACGGCTCGAGGAAGGATCGCTTGACGAGACGAGTGACAAAGTAGTGGAGAGAGATATATTATGGGCAACGGCAGCGGCTAGGCGGCCGCTCGTTTAGCGGGCGTCGTTCAGGAAGCGATCTCTCATAACGCTGACTGACCGGTGCACGGAGATTTCACGCCCTGCCACTCACGCTACCCTTCGAGGAATGGGAGGTGGAGGCTCTGTCAGTTGCGCCAAGTGGGGCAGTGGCCGCGGTGCGCGCCAGATTGGCCTCGTACGTGGCTGAGAGCATCCGGTCTTGGCCAAGGTGGCGGCGCGGCACATCAGTGCCCTCGCGCGTATTAATGAGCCGGTCTCAACGCTTTTCGCGCGCTCCCAGGCCAAGAAGAAGTAAGAGAGAGAGAATATGTGACGCTTATAATAACAGCTTGTTGACGACGCGCTGTGTCTGAGTACTATCGGAATAGTGATGTTTAAAACAAGCAGGCAGGAAAGAAAGCGACACCCACGGGGGTATAAAAGAGCAGCTTATTCATTCATTCATTCATTTTTATTTCCTTAAAGACCCCCGAGGGGGTATTACATAAGGGGTGGGGTTTTTTTTGTTAGACAGAATATTGTTGATACCGATCAGTGCGATGTTATATTTGATATGCTATGCATGAAGCTTGATGGGCAGGTGATAATGGCGATGCTGCGAGAAAGGCCGTTCCAGTCTTTTGCTGCTCTGGGAAAAAATGAAGCAGAAAATGTTTACGTGCCAAATAGGTTATCACCTCCACTGACTATAACGCATTCACACGCACACATCCCGTTACCAGTTAGCACTATCTCTCACCGGCGACCGGTTTTCATGGAGCCCAGCTAGTGCTTGGGAATGAGACATACAGCCAGCTTGCATGCGCGGCAGGATAAAGTCGTAAAGCATGGCATCGGAGGCGCGCGCCGGAAAGGTATATGTGCGTTCACACATGAGCGGAAATTTTCCACTTGAACGGGAATGGTCTGTAACGCAAAGCGAACAGGAAAAAAAAAAGACCTATGCAATCTTTAAGAAAGTTTACGTGTATCACGGCGTGAATTCGAAATTATGGGGTTTTACGTGCCAAAACTACGATCTGATTATGAGGCACGTCGTAGTGGGGGACTCCGGAACTTTGGACCACCTGGGGTTCTATAACGTGCACGGCTGTTTTCGCCCCCATAGGAATGCGGCCGCCGGGGCCGGGACTCGATTCCGCGACCTCGTGCTTAGCAGTCTAATGCCATAGCCACTAAGCAACCACGATTATGGTACGGGCACGAATTCACAATGTAGTTGGTATATTGTAGCGGTTCGTAAAAAGAGGCACCAGCCAACAGTAATAGTGAACATGTTGGTACAAGTTATTACGAGAGAAAAGTTCTGCGAATTCAGTCCCGGGTTGTCAATGTCCGAATCAATTAAATGATGTAACGTAAATTTTTTTTTACTGTAAAGCGGGAATAAAGAAAAGGCACTTTTTCGTGCAGAAAAGAACGTTTTAATATAGTGCATCTCGCAAACCGTTACAGTAGCACGTCGTCCAGGTGCGCATGCGCCGGTGCGGCTATGTGTGGGCAGATGACACCTTGACAGCGCCCCGTATCACTTCAACGGATTACAATTAAATTCTCGGGCTTCACGTGCCAAAACCACAATGTGATTATGAGGCACGCCGTATAGTGGTGGACTCCGGATTAATTTTGTCGACCTGGGCCGCTATATTGTACGCATTCGAAAAGCCGACGTTCGGCTTCGCCTTACGGGAATGTCCAGGCCGCGCCGATATCGCGGCTTTTAGGCCAATCTAGGCCAATCATGTGAGGCGCAAGCGAACGTCGGCTTTTCGAACTCGTACAAGATGGCGGCCCTGGGTTTCTTTAACGTGTACCCAATGCACCATACAAGGGCATTTTGGCATTTCGTCCTATAAAATCCCGCGTCCACGGGCTTAGCAGCGCAATGCCCAAGCCACTACGGTGGCTTGGGCATTGCTTGGACATATATATATATATATATATATAGACGGCCCTTAGACGGCGCCTATGCACGAGGTAGTTCTCCTTCCCCGCTCTCAAATGGGCGCGCTACTCTCACCAGCCAGATCTTATTAATCCACAATTATTGTCCGCCTAGAGAACAGCCGAATATCTCCTATGAACACGTGCCCGTCATTTGGAGCCGTCCGGGGGAGGCTGTTTCGTTCCTTCGGCGCACAACGACCTCGAACACCACGAGAGCGGACAGATCTTTCTCTAGACATTGGACTTCCGGACGCACTGCAGTTATGGCAGGTCTTTCTGCTATACTTCCGCGAACCAGAGGAACGTGGCCGGTTCATCGCCGAGAGGACGTCATGGCCGTCGGACATCGACGAAGACGGTGGTCGCCACCTCCCCGACCTCCCTAATCCTCATGCCCTAAATAACTGCAGCAAGGCAACTTTAGGCAGAAATAAATACGTAATTTAAAAAAAAGAGGACATTCAAGTAATACAAGTGGAAACTATCATTACGGTGCTACGCTAAATAAATTGTTGACAGTCACTTTAGTAAACGCACAAGAGGACGAAGGCGAAAGACTGCGCGCTCACGAGACATATTCATTAATTTACTTGACATTCTCATTTGAATGCGCTGTTACTTCCTATTACTTGCTTTCTGCCACTAAAGGACGTGGGTTCGAGTGTCTTATTTATCTCTATCTTAATTAACTATGCCTTAATTAATTTCACCTTAATTAATACCAAAGGTCTTGGATTCGACTCCCACTAATGGTCCTGGGTTCGACCATCGATGGTGGCACCATCAATTTTGGTGCCGTTGAATTTTCGTCCACCAAAGGTGGTCGGTTCGACACCCACCAATGGTTGCGGGTGGCACCATCAATTCTGGTGCCATAACGCCGGACGGTCAATTTTTCGATAACGCCGGACAACGGGTTTTTCGCCCCATGGACCACTTAAGAGCGTGCGCCTTAATATATCTTCCCCAACTTATCATCGGCGCGAGTGTACAGGTGGCAGAGCACCGGAGCATTGCACAAGTGTACCTCGGACGCACACGGTATCACATGCGGGCGCTACTGGAGAGCGGAACGCTTTCGGTGCGCTGAGCAGAGGCGCTGGGCCAGAACGCAGAAGGAAAAATCCCGCGTGTGGTTAGACCGTTGCAGCAGCGCCGGCCGGACATTATTTTGCAACCGAAAATACGCGTATAAGTAGGCAGGCACTTCGCACTTCCTCCAACCACATTTATAGGCCGGCGGTCACTCTCCGCATTACGTGCAGTCGTTCGCGCATCATTACTGAGCGGGCCGAAGACGAAAAGCAGTAACTTCAAGAAATAAACATATAGAGGAAGCGCCCGGTATGGGCATCTTCTCTCAAAATCCGTGCATGGGTCGCAGCGTTTGGCGCCTGCTCGCGTCGTCAGAAAAACGACAGCAGCAAAAAAGAAAAAAAAATATTTCATCAGCCCTTCCACTTTGTGAAGAAGGAAGAGCATGGAAGCTGTGATGTGTTTTACCTCAATTGACGCATCTATGTATATTATTATTATTATTATTATTATTATTATTATTATTATTATTATTATTATTATTATTATTAAAGGACACAGACAAGGAATGCATCTATTGACTGTGGAGTGAGTTATTCTTTTATGAAGTAGTGACGTGTGCAAGTTTACCGCCGCATGGCAGACGGGAATTCCACATATTTACAATTTTACTGTGAACTACGTAATTACGGAAAGTAGATGAAACTCGGCGTATAATGTTAGAGTCGTTTCATTTTCATTTAATTTGTTTCGCGATATTTTCGATAAAACAAGAGTTACAGCCGTTTTCTGTAACAATACTCCCTCCATAGACGGCCATGTATTGACAGCAGACGGGATTTCTGTATATGAAACTCGGGCGCAATGATAGAGTCATCTTAGCGGCCGATTTCAGTATGATTTTTTACAAGACGCCTACATTAGATTGAGAGCTACAGAGCATTCGCGAGAAACCGGAGACGAACATTTTTTTTTTTTTTTTTGTATCGACGCGACGCGTATAGACGGACGGACATCGACCGCCGCCGGAGGGTAGCTATGTACAGCTTCGCCGTAAAAGTTCGGCAGCACGTTACACTCCTGTAACACGTGAAGGGGAAATCCTGCTGCACACGTGGTAATGCATTAACTTATGCAATCGGAGTGGTCAGACTTCTTGCAAGGCATAACGAGCCGCAGTGTGAAGTAAACGTACGGCGCTGTAGGTTGATCTCCTCAACGACGCATGCGAGACCTATCGCAGTACGTAAATGTTCTTTGGTTCTTTCTTTCGTTCTTTTTTCTTTCCGTCTTCCTTGCTTCCTTTCTGTCTTTCTTTGTTCTTTCGTTCTTCCTTTTGTTTCTTCTTTCGTTACTTTGTTCCTTCTTTCGTTTGTTCTTTCTTTCTTCCTTTCGTTTCTTCGTTCATATTCAGCCATTGCATCTTTGCATATTTCAATATGCATCTTTGCATATTCAGCCATTGCATTGCATATTTTTTGCTTCACTGGACTATAGACGGCGCTTTTTTCGGGTATGGGTCATTGCAACGAGCCACCTATAGGGCTTTCGCCTTAAAAAGCGCTTAAAGTTGTGCGGGGACAGCACGCCACCAGCTGGGTCACTGTGCCCCAAGGCGAGCTCAGACGCGGCGAGAAAGGAGGTAGCGACGCCCAACAGCGCCTCACGGCGAGAAACGTCGCTCTCCCGCGCCATCCGGGAATTGACCCGCGCACAAGCTGCGACATAAAGTAGCTTGCTGAGGAATACGCATCAGCGCCACGAGGAAAGAAAGACGTACGAAGGAGGGAGAAGAAAGAAAAAGAGCGGGGGCTAATTGTTTTTTCTTCTCCCTCCTTTGTATAAGTATTTCTTTCCTTGTAGCGCTGAATGTGTATTCCTCAGTATTCAACCAACTCGACCAACAACAAATGTTACAGCGAAGCTGTCAGGCTCTCGGTGGTTGCCATTTTTCGTGTCCGTTCGTGAACAAAAATTATCATCATCAGCAATGGCTCATCACCCTAGTTTTACAGAGGCTACAAGCACTTAGCAAAGTGAAGCGAACAGTGCATACATTCACTGGACTCGCTCATACAACGTACAGAACCATTAAATGTTAAGTCGCTTTAGCATACGATAAAGAGGATGAAGGTTAAAGTCTGCGGGCTCACGAGACGTTCATTAAATTACTTGACATTCTCACTCGGATGCGTTGTTACTTCTTATTACTTGTTTCCTCCCACCAAAGGTCGTGGATTCGAGTGACTTAATTAACTACATGGTTAGTAACTGTGCTTTAATTAACCTCGCCTTAATTAACAACAAAAGTCGTGGGTTCGATTCCCATCAAAGGTCGAGGGTTCGATCCCCAATTTTGTGCCATTGAATTTTGGCGTCATTGAATTTTCCGGAGGGTCAAATTTTCGATCCATGAGCCTACTGGCTTACGTCTTTATTAAGCACTGCATACCCCCCCCCCCCCCCCCCCCCTCAGCAGTTGTATAGTGGTGATTTTGCAACAGTTTGACTAGACATCCACCTTCACAGGGCCGGGATGGCGAGTCAATTTTTTTGATAAGGTATTTTCGTTTTTATTTAGAGGTAGAAACACGGGAAGTTAGGCTACGTTAGAGACGGCGATCCCCAAATCCCATATTCATTATTCTAGCAACAACAACAACAAAAAAAAAAAGCAAGAATGAAAGAAAAAAAAAAAGGCGCTGTACACACAAGTATAACCATGTACCAACTAGTCCAACAAGCCACTCTCATAAATGCACAAACGATGTCTCTACGGGCACCAGCACCGAAGTCACAGTCCGGTAACTATACAGGACGGTCACCCAATACGCAGGAGTGGAAGATTCTGCGCAAGTACTTTCACGTGTACAATATACAAGATCAATGCGGCCACGTTCCCATTCAGCGACTGCTGCCCCGCGCACTGGTCCACGGTCGCGCCATCGGGACCATCTCGACGCGTTTCCAAGAGGTTGTGGGCAAACAATAAGCGCTCCTCGGGCGGGACGCCCCGGGCCCGATCGCCGCAGATGACCTCGCGGTGAGGTCGACGCCGACCGCAGTGAAAGTGATCGGCAGTCGTCCCGCCTTTGGCCGGCAGTGCCCGCCTAGGGCTCCGTGTCGGGTCAAGCGGTTGGCGTCGTGGATCGGGACTTCCGGAGCAGCAGAATATGACCTGCGCGCGCTGCCGGGCGTCGGCAGATAAACGCCGGGCGGTATACGCTTGGCCCCGTATGCGCCGCGTGTTCGGCGACCTGGCGAGCCGCTGCAAGTCCACACGTTCTTCGCGGCGATATCGGGCACCTGCGCCCCGTCGTTAATTACGTTCAATGGCGCATGACGTAGCGTCTGGGCTGTTGCGGCGGGCAGTGTAGTGGCCAAGGCATTTGTCGCCGATAATGCGTGTCGGGGGCAATAAGACAGCAGACAAGGTAAATGTACAATTGATTCGGCGCCAAACGAGCCGTGTCGCGCGTGAAAAGGAAGGCCGCGCTGGGTTGAATTATCGTAGCGAGATGGGCGCATAAATCCTGCGCGCACTTCATTGTGCGGCGAGACGCAGAAAATTATTATTATTATTATTATTATTATTATTATTATTATTATTATTATAAAAACCAAGCAGAGGTGTTTATTAAAGCGCCCAGGAATAACCTCGAGGTTCTTAGTGCTTGCCCACTCAGCAAAACAATGCGCATGAAGAACAATGCAAGCTCGCTCACATACGACACACACACACACACACACACACACACACACACACACGCACGCACGCACGCACACGCACACGCACACGCACACACACACACACACACACACACACACACACAAAGAATAATAATTTCGCTAACACAGATTTTAACAGAGCAAACCAATAGTGAAGAAACAGAAAAAGAGAATTACAGAATTACGGAACACACAACAGATATGAGAGTTTTTGTTTAGTTATTGAAATTCCTCTGCAACTCCTTTCAGAAAAATATTAAAATTAGGCATGAAGATATTCAGGCACTTTGAATAGGCGTTATATGTCTCCTGCACTCCAGATAGAGGGTAACAAAAATCGGAAGGCTGAAAGGCGCGCTGTTTCCTTGTACCTTTCTGCGGAATGTAAAAGCGCACATTAGAAAGCAAGTGCGAGCAGCAGATTTTTCCATGTATTAATTTGTGCAGAAAAAGAACATCCGATTTGTGGCGTCTATACAGGTGAGGGTAGGTAACGTGAGTGTCTGTGTTAGCTCTATGGAGATGGAAGGCTTTTGACAGAATCGATGTTTAAATATAGATGGGAACTCCTTTTGCACATTTTAGAGAAGTTCGCAATTTGACCGACAAGTGCCGCCCCAAACGACGGAGGCGTACTCAAGAACTGGAAGGCATACGCTCTAATATAAAGTTACAAATGACCCAGGTTATTTGAAGTCTCTCGTCAACCGACATACTGTGCCGAGCGTTCGAAGTGCACGCTGCCTCGTCTGTTGAGCGTGGGGCGAGAAACTCGGAGGGCGATCGTAGTACACTCCAAGGTCCTTCGTTCCCTGAGCTCTTGGCAGGAGAACATTTTAACGCTATAGGGAAATAAAGTCCTGTTAGTCTTCCGCATGAAGCTTACAACTTTCGTTTTTGATGCATTTATGACCAGCTTGTTTTCAGCGCACCATGACGCAAAATTTGCAATGTCCTTCTGAAGAGCGGCGCAATCACTAACGTTTTTTTTTTACAGCTCTGAAAAGTTACTGATCATCATCATATAAAATATTGAAGAGTTTTGAATGGCTGCCTAAACGTCGTTAATAAATAGCGAGCAAAGAAGAGGGCCTAGGACAGACCCTTGAAGAACTCTGCTTGTAACAGCATAAAGTTCTGACGACTGACCATTTACGCTGACGTAGCAGTACCGGTCGCGTAGGTAGCTTCTTATCAGCGTTGTGACAGAGTGGTGCAGATCAAGTTGTGTCAACTTCTGAAGGAGTATTTTGTGGCATACGACATCAAACGCCTTACTGAGCTCAAAATACATGACATCCAGCTGTCCTTTCTTATACACTGCTTGAGCAGCATGCATATTGAAGCTAACGAGTTTGGTAGTTGTAGAGCGTCCCGATATATATCAATACTGCTGAGGAATGATAGTATTTTCAATAGAGGATGAAATTATTATGTGCAGAGTTGACTCGAATAATTTAGATGCTGTGCATAGGAGAGAAATAGGCCTGTAGTTACACGCAGCAGTTTTTACCTCTGACTTAAAGAAAGGAGCCACCCGAACTGTTTTTTAAGCCTTTAAGAATGTGTTTGTCTTTAAAGCAGAATTAAATATACAAGTGAGCACTGGAACAAGCAAGGACCCGTACGTCCTCATCAAAGCAGGTGGAATGTCATCAGGACCACACGAGAACGACAGTTTTAAGCGTTTGATGCTCTTAAAAAGAAGTTCCTCTGAGACCGATAGACTTGAAGCCAGGGAAGGATGATTGGAAAGTTCACTAACTCTGTCACTGTACCCTTCACCATACACAAACCCGAAGTGTCAGGGCGAAGGCACCCGCGACATCTGGGACAGGTTGGCTGTCGCCAGTGAGTAGAGAGATGTCTTGTTTCGTATTGTTGGGTGACTGTTCACAAACACGTCTCCAAAAAGACTTTGAATTTTGGAAGTACTAGCTTCCACATGTGCTATATAGATGGAATGGTCCCACTTGTAAAGACGTTTAGAGAGTGCTTTATACCTTTTAAACTCTATATGCCAATATAGGTGTTAAATGTACACCTTTGATTAATAATAATAATAATAACAATAATAATAATAATAATAATAATCATAATAATAATAAACATAACTCGCCTGCATAACCTCGAGACATGTGCATGGTTGGGCAACTACAGTATCTGTCAGGCATCGTGACCACTACAGTTGATAAAAGTGATGAAAACCAGGCTACCCGCTTGTAGCTACAGCACACCGCCACTACCACTATGAAAATTATTCTGCACAATAAAGAAGGGATTAAGGCAAATTGGTACGAATATACCAACAGTGCACACAGCATATGACGGAGAAAAGGTACTAATAGTTTGTCTTGAAGAAGAACATAGAGAAAGAGAGAAAGAAATAGGAGTTATAAGGAAAAGCCAAAGAGGTCAACCAGACTGAAGCCAGTTGGCTATCCTGCACAGGGAAAAGTGAGCGAAATACGAGAAGAGGGAAAGAAGAAAAGTTCATAGTATGCTGCGCGCACACTGGCATGTACGCGCGTTCATCGTTCTCTTTGTCATGTTCTTGTCGCAACTTATATGACCGCCTGTAACAACTACATAGAAATACCAAAACTGGTTACCTTGAGACAGTATGATGAAATGCTACGACATACTATACCTACAATAGTTTCTGTGTGCATCCAAACTCTCAGTTATCATCGTGCATGTCACGTAGCTTTAAGTTCGTTTGTTTTTTCATGAAAGCGCAGAAATAAAAATAAACAGTAGCCAAAAGTTCTCAGGTGGCCTCTCCCGCCGAAACACGAAACGAGTTTAACAGAACGACGTAACAGTGCGGTGTCACGTAACTCCTAACTAATGACACGTCATCTTGACACTGAACGTGAATAATTACAATTCGTAGAAATTAATACTAGAAAAAGCTAGGAATGCGCGAAGAGGCTGTGAGCTTTCTATGATGCAATCCATTTAACACCGATAGAGGTGTAAGCAAACCCGCTGGTCCGTAATACGGCTTTAATTGCTCATGTGTTACAGCTCTCGTCTGGTGTTGTTCGTATGCAGACTGTTTTATTCGTGCTGCTGATCCCCCTTCCAAGAGCAGAACCATGTGATAACACTGTGAGCATAGAGATCCGTCCGAGACAGAGGTTCACATAAATGATGGAGGCTTGATGCGGTAAAAGTGGTCGAACGTGGGATTTGCCTGGAGAGACATCCCTTGTACGAACATTATTTGTGTACATCCCTTGTTCGTACAAGAGATGAAGTACTGTTCACTATGCGCACGAAGTTATTGTTCCCCATAAATACAACTCAGCAAGCAGACCAGTTGGAGAGCTAGGTTGGAAGCCCGTATTTCCTGCTGCCCAATTTCAGTTATATGTGCATGGCTAAGGTGCTATGACTCTACCCGTTGGATAACGGACAAGTATGGGAATTTATTGCTGCAGTACCTGCATCAAACAGGACTGCACGCATTTACTTGACGCCTCTTGCTAATTTTCTACATACACCTCGCGGCAAGTCCACCGAATCAAATATAAAAAGAAGAATCAATTGGTGGATGACGTGATGTGACATTTAAGTGAGAGGTTAAAAAAATGAACAAATTAAGTTAAAGTTCGAACGCATGCACGCTCTGTACAAAGTAGATACTGATGATGATGATAACAAACAAAATTTTAACGCATATATATATATATATATATATATATATATATATATATATATATATATATATATATATCAGTACTTTGAACAGCTCACAATGCCCCCTTTGCAATGCTTGGAGAAGGCCCAGGGTCCAAGAGTAATTCCTAAAAGAATTCCCCTAAAAGAGAGTGCAGGACTCTCCATTGTTCTAAACTTGACACGCAGTTCTCGCCTCTGCTGTTCATAAAGCGGACAAGTCAATAGCATATGTGAGATCTCCTCATCTGGTTCACCACGAGCACACAATGCAGGTTCAGTGCGCCTTATTAGGATCCATGATTTATGTAGTGGAGCCTGAACTAAAATCCGGACTTTCTGTTCACTTACCGAGAGACTTAGGAATCTTGTTTCATCAGGGTCCACTACAGGTGTGACCTTCAGCCCCCCCCCCCCCCCCCTTCCGTCCTTCCCTTCACCAACCACTATAAACCAATCTATAGGTCTACAGAAATATTGCACTCTGTTATTGGCTTTCTTGTAACCAGTATTCACCATCTCTATATATTTTTTAAAAGAATGATAATACAAAGAGAATCTCAGATCAAAAGACTGGGGAAGACTCCAGGAAGACAAGCAATAAAAGAGAAACGAGGAATCTTTACATTGCTAAACACGAAGGTGCGGCAGCCGTTTCAGTTACGGTAACGGTATGTACGTAAAGCACATAATTACCCTATTGTCTGTAGAAAAAGGGGCACTGCATGCTACAGTTTCCTGCGAAGGTTAAACATAAATATGTATTGTGGCTTGAGTGTAGCTTACGGACGATTTCAATGTGAGTGCTACAGTACCGCCATTATGGATGTGCTAGCGCAGGATTTGTCTGTAAAACAAGAAAGCTGGGCTAGCTGCTTGCAAGTGCATTGGAATATGACACTGTTATCGAACTGTAGTCACTAACGCTGGCTACTCGAGCTGATTTATGACCATCCGAATTCTGGCACCGGATACATTTGGCATTCTCCTGGGACGTCAACACGTTCGAAATTGAGAACAATGCATGGACAATGGGGCTGCAAAAGCGAGAACGTGTTCGGATTACAGCCGAAAGTGCTTCGTCCTCCGGAAAGCGTTTGCTTTTCATGGCTGTGGTAGCCTCGGAGAATAACAGACGTATTTATTCGCTTCCAGGAAGTGCGCATGTAGCCGAAGCCTCATAACACTGCGGGAACATGTTTAAGAAGTTCACGGAGTGATGTGGTCCCTGAGCGCGAAAACAAAATCGCGGGTCGCGCAAGAAAGGGCACAAACCACGCAGACAACTCACATAACACGTGCGTTCACATTTAATCGATGTTCTCTATGTATCGGTTTATGCGGACGTTCGCTGTCGTTCCGTGCGCCAAGTTCCCGGGAATCCGCTCGTCGATCCGGTATTGTGGGCGTAAGAGGACTTCCGCAAGGCGGTCTTCCTTGCGCGGAACGCGCATGCTGCGCTGCTGCACCGGCGCGTCACAAAAGCCGCGAATTTATGGAAACGCGGTTGCGTAACGCCAGCAAGGCGCGTCGACGTGCGTAAGCGTGCGTGCAGGTTTTTTTTTGGAAGCCGTCGCTCGGAACTCACGGCGCCGCTCACACGCGCGTTCTCCGCCCGGGACCAAAACACTTCCCCGTTGCCGAATGGATCGCGTGCCGCGGGATCCGACTCAGTGCGCGCACAAAGCGGACCTGGCCATTTTTGACCTAACCGGCGTTGCGGATCGCTCCGAGGAAGGGAAAAAATTTGCCGCCGATCATCCACGGCGCAGTCGGGTTGCCTTGGGAGATAGCGCACCCCAATATGCGGATGCGTGAGAGCCGTTCGGCCCCACGAGGCGCGTGCAGATTGCGCCTTTCCGACCAGCGTGGCTCGCTCTCTAAAGGCGGCAAGATACTGCTTGAGACGCTCGATTACGTAAAACGGATGATCTGTATCTTTTGCCCCAAAGTTTATTTCTTGTTGGCGCCCTGTTGGCCTCTTTGATTATTCCTATTCGGCTTCCTACAAAGTGTGGCCTCCGTGGCTTTGTTCTTGTCGTCGTCGGTGGTGTCGCTTTTGGTTGCCCCCATTTGCGATAAAGCAGTCGGGCTGGAGTGGCGTTGCTTGAATCAACCGGACCGTGCATTCACAGAAACGCGTGGCCGTGACAAGGAACAGGAGAGAAGGTGCTTACGTTGAATGGAGGGAGAGGTCATCTCACCTCGTGTATCACATGTGTAGCAGAGACCCGTGGGGATAAAAAGAATTGAAATGGAGTGTGGAAATTATAGAGGTTGGTATTATAAGGTCAGCAAAAAAGGAGAAAAACAGTGAGCTATAAAGCAACCGATAAAAGAATAGGGTTAGGGAACGTTAGCACCCACGCAGGAGTCGAAATCACACAATGTCGCAAATCGTGCCTTGAACTTAAGCTTGAATTATACTGATATGTGCGTTGCTTCGGTTTATCTCAATCCTGGAGATAGTAATTGTGCTCTACTTGATTTAAGATGCACTGGCTTCTTGGTCATTCAAAAAATTAATTCTTTATAGTACTAAACAACAAATTTTCTCCAAATGAATGAAACTAGAGGTCTCGAGATGTAGAGGTTAGCATGAACTTATTTGTTGGTTTAATGTATGTATGTATAGAGGGGGGGGGGGGTGGGAGTATCGACAACTGACAAAAAACGAACGGCGGAAATGCAAAGAACGTGTTTGTATTGGTAGAACAGAAGAGGATATTAACGATTTAAAGGCAAATTATATTTTCAGTCGGCGTAAGAGTGCATGCCGTGATGCTTTGTTGTGAAACCTACAGCATAGAAACTATTTAGAAAAAGAAGAGCACTACTGTAAAACTTGGCTTTTTTTAATGACCAGAGCATAGTAAAAAAGTTGAACGGAAAATAGCGAAAATGCGTGTAGTAAATCCGTAGAAACATTTCAACAGTTACCAAAGCATGAGCAACGTGAGGATAGCCTTGATAAACGAAATGTTAATTTGTAACGAGTGGGGACCGAATAACCGCAATTATCACTATAGATAAAACATTTATAAAAAAAACTACGCAGAACTTGTGCATTTTTTGGGAATCGGCGTACGTGAAGCTTCCATGGTCAAGCAAGGCAAAATGGCACATTACGGCAAGAGACGCGCAGCAAATTTCAGTGACGAACGCGTCCCTCAGCTACCATGGTGGACCACGCAGACAAAGTGGTAAATTTATAAAGCATTAAAATGTGTTAAATCACAAGACACGACGTGCTTCACCTTGTAGAAATGCGCCACGGTACAATGAGAGACGGGCATCTCATTTCGTCGACGAACGCGTCTCGGTAACTACAACCTTCGTCATCATCAGGGTAGGAGATGTACGCTCTCACTTTTTAAAAGTATAGTTGTTGCTATGAGACGTGCCTAACGCGCTAAGCGTCTGAAAGCACTGCTTACACGAGAGAAATTCGTAGAGGTGTTTTGTTGCACCTGTTTAGGTATGCGTTCGTGGCCTAGTGGTTAGAGCATTGGGCTTCTGTGCTGGGGAAACCGGGTTGAAAATTACTCAAAGTCACTTAAGCAGCCAAACAGACACGCAGAAGGTGAGGGAAGACCAGTGGTGTATTTTTTTCCCGGAATTACAGACTGTAAGCATTCCGCTTTCCGTGTATTAAAAAAAAATATACACGCCACAAAGTTAAGTTGTTGATCCCTGTAACGCTGTCATCACTTTTGACTTAATTCTTGCATACCATGGCTCAAAGTGAACCACAGGACCCACTTCTCATCATGCAGCTCTCTTGCGCTGCGGAATCATTCCCGTAATCCATGCGCAGCGTTTTCATTTGCGTGGGGAAAAAAGCAAACAATTGGGTTCCGCGGTGTTTATGCTCCACTAAATGTTCCTCGCTTTTCTCACGCCGGCATGCGCGCTCAGAAATGAGGCTCGTAATAAATGGTGTTAACGCGAAGATAATCGCACTCTCGTTAACCTCTTTCTTTTTTTTTTCAGACTATCAATTACGAAAACTTGACGCAGTAAATTTGTCAACCGCGTTAAAGCTGCGCCCGCAGGACAAGCGAGAAGTTTGCGCACGCTCTTAGCGGACACTCGGGCAAAGCTGGCGTGCACCGGAGCTCCAGGGCCTGAACAGCGGTGCAGCGCACTGTGCTGTTCGTTTTACGCAGGCGGGACGCGTGGTGTCTCCGGAGGCAGCTTGCAACTGCTAATTGAGGCTGAGCGATCCCGTGCGCATTAGTGCTCGGGGCGCCAGCACCTACGTGTGTCGAGTGGACGAGAGTGACCGAAGGAAAAGGAAACAGCGGCGGGGATCGGTGGTTATTAATGGAGGGGCGGGAGAGGAGACAGGATGCGCGGGCAGGCACTCGAGTTGCGACAGCTTTAATTAGCGCGACAGTCGCGTGGCGGTCGACCGGTCAGCGCCGCGATCATCAGCCGCGGCGTTCCCGATCCGCGCCTCGGGGTGCACTGCTTCTCCTCCTCCACGCACGACGCGGAAGCCGCCTTGCGACACCGCTCCTCACCGAGCCAGGAGGAAGTGCGGGAATCGCACACAACGCTGGGCAGCGAACGGCGCGTAGCAGCACCCAGCGCCATGGCCGAGCGCTAAATGACCACGCCGCCGATCTCAGTTTCCGCCGCCGAGCGAGCTTTCTGTTTGAATAGCGCCGCAGCTTTTGCCGGCCAGTCCCCGTTCCGTTCCGCCGCTCTCGGGTGACTGCAGAAGAACGCGAGAGAGGCACACGCGCGCGCAGCGGATCGCCGCTCGAGATATCGGCTGCGGGTGGTGCGCGAGCTGCCCGTCTATAAACGCACCGAGGCCGACACCTTCGGAAAGGGGGGGTAGCAGCCAGGCCCGAGAGGGCCCACTCGCCAAGCAGTATTAAGGCGAGGATGCCGGGAGCGCTGAAAAAAGCAAGCGAACAGAAAATTGCCCGTCTATGCTGACTCGCCCGTAAGACTGTCGAGGGCTGCAGGAAACAAAGACGGTCCGACGGCCGAAAGGGCGAAAGCGCGAAACCGTTAATGCGCTTCTTGCAACTGATTCCCGCAGGAGTCCCGGACGTGTTCATGGTTGGCATACGAAGGCCCGTTACTAGGCGTACCCTAAAGAACTTACCTATATTGTGAGTTCTCTGGGCATAGCCATTATGTATACTCCGCAGTTGGTACGGAAGCTTTTGTACGGCGGCAACATAGGAGCACGAATACGACTCAAGGCACTTGGTGCTTGTGCTCGTCCATTATGCAAGCGTTGAAAAAGCGTTCTGGACTTCGGTCGGCCCTGTTGTGCTTAGGCGCGAAAGACAAGAGCTCCCTTATTTTCTCGCCGTTTAATTTGAGCGCGTCTGTGAGTGCGGGTTGAAATCGTTAAGGAGAGCTCATCACGATGCTGTTTGTGCAAAACTTGAAGTGCAAGCAGCAAATGCCGAAGACAACCCCGCGAACATACCGCCTAAAAGGAGCCATCACTTTGATCAAAAATTAGCAAGACCAATGAAGTGGCGGGATACTTGGCGCCACGGGATACTTGACGGGATACTTGGCGCGTAAAAATCTCAAACTATATACGACGTAATGATTTACTGTAGGACAAGCAAGCACCTCTGAAACCAGTGCGCTTTCCAACGTTCACTAAAACGGTCGCCGAGTATGCAGTGGAATATCGAATACTTTCACATATCCAAAGCAACATGAAAAATGAACTTTGCGCGGAATCTGCCTCGTAAACAAGGAAATCACGCTTATATACATTGATGCATGCACGTAAGACCATTCACAATTAGACGTGCGCTGGCAACTGAGGAGCTTGTAAACGACCAACAAAGGGATTAAATTAACTGAAGCCTCATGGTAATGACAGCGATGGCATAGTTTCTAGCTCGAAATGTATATGTTAGCAAAAAAAAAAAAGAGGGGATTGGACAGAGCGCTAGTTACGAATTGCTAGAACTATGCCAGAGAAAAGCAACAGCAACAACTAGCCAAACTCTGTCCAATAGTGACGCAACAAGGGAACAGCATGCCCGCGCCGCGCTATAAAGTTGGGTGGCTTTGGCGGTGCGCCGCTTAGGTCGCGGGTTCGATACCGGCTACTGGGGCCGCGTTTCGCTGGGTGCGAAATGCAAGAATGCTCGAGTACTTCCATTTGGGTGCACGTTGAGAAACTCCGGGTAGTAAAAATCAGTCTGACTCTCCCCACTACGGCGTACCTCATAATAATATCGTACATTTGGCACGTGAAACCCCAGTCATATTTAATAGCATGCTGCTAGATGCATATGTGGTGTTGTGATCGCTCAAGGAGCCAAGTGTGATACTACACCACCGCACATTGTTTTACATGGATGCAAACATGGCGAGACTAGCCAAATAACTAATCGGAACAAATTCCTATATTAGGGTACCTAAAAGCCAGCCGTGCCTGCTGAATGACTGAACATTATTGAGTAAAAGTTATCTGCCCCGTGTGATCGCTCAGAAACCGGTGCCTCTGCGCAACGACAGCATGCAGTTATCCTGCAGCAGAATCATTCGGAATTCTCCTAAAACCCATCGTTCTGTCTTCCTTCGAGACTGCATTATGGGGTTTTACGTGCCAAAACCACTGTCTGATTATGAGGCACGCCGTAGTGGAGGACTCCGGAAATTCCGACCACCTAGGGTTCTTTAACGTGCACCTAAATCTAAGTGTACGGGTGTTCTCGCATTTCGCCCCCATCGAAATGCGGCCGCCGTGGCCGGAATTCAATCCCGCGACCTCGTGCTTAGCAGTCCAACACTTCGAGACTGCAACAAGTGTTTTTATCCTCTTATATATTCGAAAGAAACGAATATTCGACAACTTAGAATAATGAAATCTCGAATAGAATACGAATGGAATAACAGGAACTGTTCAATTCCTTTTCAAAATTTCGAATATTGGCACAACCCTACTTGGCCACCAGTACGGATTCCTCGTGTTGGTTAGCTGTCCTCTTCGTTACTGCACTAGTCATCCGGCGTTGTATGTCACTCTTAAAAAAGTTTGCATCCTTCGGGGCTTACCTTGTCCCACAACAATAATCGTCGTCTACCTTGCTTGCGTTTCGTTTCTTTAACGCTGCGAGCCCGGAGTATACCAGGTCACGAACCTGCATGCGCGTTATCAGCGTGACAAAACTTTCTCGACAGGAAAGTAGCGAGCGCAGATTTTTCAAGAAAGGAAACGCAAGCAAGGCAGATGACAATTATCGTTGTGGGACGAGAGAAGCCCGAAAGGGTGCAAGTTTTAAGCGTGTACATTCTTCGCTTCCTTAGGTGTTGCGACTACGTCGTTCCGATGTTACTCTAATACCCAACCAAAGCTGCCTGTGTAGAAGATACTCAAGTAAAACTCTTGCTTGGGCTAGTTGGTTCATGCTTGAAGTAGTAAAGGCAAGGCGCAGAAGACCAGGACTCAAGAAGAACACAAACGACAGGACCGGCGCCTGTCCTGTCGTTTGTGTTCTTCTTGAGTCCTGGTCTTCTGCGCCTTGCCTTTCCTACTTCAAGTAGAAGATACATTCGCTGCGATCTTGCACAGAAATTCGTTTTGATGAACAATTGGCTCACATCCTAACGACTACTGTTGCTGCAATTAGCGTTTGACCAAGTAATTGAGTTTTACGAGGACCTTAGGGCGCCAACAGGTCGCAGTCGACGTGTGATCACAGCTCTCCCTTTCTGACGCGTTTCTTTCGCCGTGCCGGCGTTCATGCAGTTGCCCGCACGCGCGAAATAAACGAATGCCGAGCGTCCGCGGCCGTTCGCCGCGTTTTCGCGGTTTCCCGTGCATGCGTAAGGCTCATTTAGCTCAGGTTATTCGCGTCCGCGCACCGACGATTGCCGGTGCCGATAACCGTGGAAGAGAAAAACTGCCCTCGGGGCTCCCGGCGCGCGAGTGCCTCGCGCAGGCGCGGCACGAGGAAGTGCCCTGCTCGCGGCCCACGTGAAACGCGGCGCGCTCGTGCGCGTGCGTGTCACCGGCGCGAAGGCGCCGTCACTATATGGGCAGTGGGGCGCTTGCTTGCTCGCGCGGGGCCTATTTTACATGGACGCGACAAGGACCCGCGTGACCCTCCTATTCCTAGGGGAGAAAGCGAGGCCAACAGGAAGCCGCGTGAATCGATATGTCGCCGAAAGTCGGTTGTGGCAGCCGAGCGTAGGAAACCTGAATTGACTTTTTTGGGAGGCGCTTGCGGAAGCCATTTGGGCTGCCAATTCCACACTTCTCGCGTGTATGTACACGATGAGCCAAGGCGAGAACGCACTCCTCTTTGAATGCCTACTCTCGTAACAGTTGCGCAAACAGACTTGCAGAGCAACTGCTGTAGGTCTTGCGTGCCCAAGTCATTCATGCTCTCCGATCCATGTGATAGTTGGGTTTTGCCAGATATTGTTGTAAAAGCGTTGCAGATACTTCTGGCCAGACACACTTTTCGTATGCGCACGGAGTGCCTCATATCATGATTATCAGAGCCTCGATAGTGGTTCGGATCATGCTGGTCTTGATCCAAATCACAGCGCGGACGATAGGATCGAAAAAGACCCGCCGTGGTTGCTTAGTGGCTATGGTGTTAGGCTGCTAAGCACGATGTCACGGGATCGAATCCCGGTCACGGTGGCCGCATTTTGATGGGGGCGAAATGCGAAAGCACTCGTGTACATAAGTTCAGGTGCTCGTTAAAGAAGCCCAGGTGGTCGACATTTCCGTAGTTTCTAACTACTACGGCGTGCCTCATAACCAGATCGTGGTTTCGGCACGTATTTACCCCATACTTTAATTTAGGATAGAAAAACTGGGCTAGCACCGCCTCCGAAGACATTTATCAAACCAAGACGCTTTGTTACCCTATGACAGGCCCAACTTATATGTTTTATGCCTCAATATTGGAAAAGAAATACTCAGTCGCCGCACTCGATTTGTGGCGATTTCAATGCCTACTCTAAGATTTTGCAGAGCTCTCGCACGTATGCACGTGGAATCGAAGTGGAAGAGCTTCTTGAAGAATGCAGAATTCAGTCATTAAATGATAGCCTATCTTACTTGGAAAGCCAAAATGTCGCCAGAATCATCGATGATATTCACATGAAGCCACGTTATAGTCCCGACAGTTGACTGTGGCATCGGCTTAAAAATGCGAGAAAATGACCACTACCTGGTATAACATCGCCTCTCTATCGTCGCGTAGTGCCAAAAATGGTACAATTGAAATCTGCCGACTATGACAAATACCCGATAGCCGTTAACAGAGGGATTGTGGATGACGGTACGCGATGGTGAACTGCTGCGTATACGATAGCTCACTGCCGGTGCACTCGCTCTGTAACTAAAGCACGCACGCACACAGCAATACCTTCGAGCGTGTCCACCTGCCCAGGGCATATCCGTTCATATACGTGGTGTTTCGCTGCCCTCATAGCCACATCCGTTCATATAAACGTTCGCTACACTCATAGCCTTTTTTATAAAAGCCCCTGAGGGTAGCGAACGTGGCGTTTCTGCAGAGGGGTTTTTGGGCGAGGCGGAAATACTTTGCCGTGAATAACAGAAGTTTCCAAAGACTAATAAAAAAATATGTTCATTCATTTTTTTTTATTCAGAACTTGTGGGCAGTCGCTTATGTGGCAAATTGGAAAGCAGTCACATTTTCATCCACCCCCATTTTTTTTCGTTAATATTGAAAATAGCACCTAATTCGAAATGTTCATCAACAAATTGCAAAGCGCAATCCTGGCAATATCGAAACCGAGCGCGCTGGGAGCCCAAAAAAGGCGGCCCCACTATCATATCAGACGGCGAGTCGCGGCTGGTATACTGATACGGCTATAGTTTTTCCTGGCAAGCGGCTGCCGCGATGGGCCGTGTCAGGTTTTCCCGCTACGTGCCATAACACAAACGTCGTAGTGCAGTTCGTCACGGGACGGTTCCATCTGATGTAATATTGGGGCCGCCTTTCCTGCGCTCCACGGGCGCTCGGCTTATATATAGCCTGTATTGAGCGTGGAAATTTGACGATGAATATCTCAAATTAGGTGCGATTTTCATGATTCCTAATATTGGCAGTGCGTTCTTATTTTGGAGATGATAGGCGACTTTAATGCTATTAGCGATCTATCTTATGGATGATGGGTAATTGTTGATGGTATGTGGTATGTTATAATTATTATGAAAGGCGGAACATACATAGTGACACATACCCAGTGACCCAAGTTTGCATCAGAGAGGTTTATTGGAGAGCGCCACGCACCCAGTGGTAAACACCGTGTGACTCAAGTTGGCGTCAAAGAGGTTCATTGAAGAGCGGCACATGCGCAGTGGCATCTGCCCAAGGACTCAATTAAGCTGGCCTCAAAGATGTTCATCGAAGAGCATCACATACCCAGGTGGCATATCCCATGCGATCCTTAGACTTCTTGCCAAGTGGATATGCCTTGCAAACTCACCAGCTACAATTCATAAATTGCAAGATGAGCCGTAAAGTAATACAATTTAAAACATAACTAGAGATTTTTTTAAAGGAATTAGTTGATAATGTATTTGAATTTCTAGTGCGAGTTACGCCTGCCGCTTCGAATAATCCAGCTCAATGACTACAATTACGCTATCTGCCATAAGCGATTTTTCAAAATTCTGTAACGTATAAAAATAGAAAAAAAGAAGGAAGCACCCCGTAGAATAAGCAGTGAAGGACACTGTTCTTTCACCCTGCGGTAACTATTGTGCCGTTGGACTATATGTTCAGGCTTTACAATGGCACTGCAAAACGTATCTAACGCGAACAGCACGCGGAACAGTCATCCCGTGGTGGTGGTGGTGAATTGTACTAAGAGGCGGGTTTATCCTGGCAATCCAGTTCGGTGATTGCTCTGTCTGAGCGCCTCTTGCAATGTTACTGGTTATTATACCACACGTCCATCCAAGCAGTCATTCTATGGAATGCAAGAAGACTTGAGAATTGAGTGCGGGCTATAACGGACTCCTTTGGAAACAACGTGTTTCAGGCACCGCACGTGGAATGCCTTTTTCTGTAGGTTCTCAAGAAGAACGTCCCTTTCATCACGGTAGCTTGGGCACAACCACAGAAAGTGTTCAATGTCTCCTGTATCGCTGCATGAAGTACAGAGCGGATAATCGCAGTGCCCCGTCTTGAACAGACATGCTGTCTTACAGGCAGATACTGTCCTTATCCGATGTCGTGATGATGCTTCCTCTCGACGAAACCGCTTGTTTACGCAACGCCCGTGTGGTGGAAGCCAAAGGGACCGAAAGTGAGCCCAGATATCTGGTTTCGACCCTTGATTACTCGTTGGGACGTTGACTTTACGGTGATGTGAGAGTACTGCGTATGCAGGTGCCTCAGTTTCGTCATTCCAATTAATATCAATGTGGGAGGGAATCATCCCGTGAACCACACATCCGCTATAGCCACCTTGGCTACTTCGCCACTGTCGCTGGCTATTCGCAAAGCGATGGCCCCGTATGCTTTGCGGATTAATGACCAAACTGTACGATACAGACGAACGCACCCATTTCTTGGCGTCATCATTGAAAGAGACTTGTCTTGGAGCCCTCACATCACGTGCATGACAAAGCGCTTGGCCGCCATTGTGGACCTTCTCGCGTTTCTCGGGGGAAGTCCTGGGGCGCAACAGTACCATCAATGTTGCAACTATATAAAACACTATTTTTGAGCTTCCTGTGGTACAGCGTACCTGTACTAGGATACGCTTGCGCTATAAATATCCGCCAACTCCAGAGTGTGCAAGCACAAGCACTCAGAACTTGTCTCGGTCTCCCAAAGACTACGTCATCGATTGCGACAGTGGCCATTGCCAGAGATGTTCCTTTGACAGTGTACATTGCTACAGATGTACTAAGAGCACACATCCGACACCTGACTCGGATTCCCTCCCACCATCTTGATTGCCTGCCAGCAAAGAGGCCACATTAAACAATTGCTAAAAATATTGTAAGACATCAGTCCTACTTGCCATCACAATTTACGCTTTCTACACGATTGTTAGACCCACTGTGGTGTCGCAAGTGCAATTGACACTTCCAGACACCATAAAGAAATCCGGAGCGCCATTTCAAGCTTTGAAGCAAGAAATCACCCGCTGTGGTTGCTCAGTGGCTATGGTGTTGGGCTACTGAGCACGAGGTCCCGGGATCGAATCCCGGCCATGGCGGCCGCAATTCGATGGAGGCGAAATGCGAAAACACCCATGTACTTAAATTTAGGTGCACGTTAAAGATCCCCAGGTGGTCGAAATTTCTGGAGTCCTCCACCACGGCGTGCCTCATAATCAGAAAGTGGTTTTGGCACGTAAAACCTCATAATTTAAAAGCAAAAAACTTTAGAACACAATCACAACGTGCGCGGATTCCGGCAACATGTGTACACAGATGGTTCGGTAAAACTCAACAGCTCTGCTGCTGCGGTCATCATCCCGGCAAAATCTGAAGAAATCAAATTAAAAACTTCATATGTGACCACATCAACGGGTGCAGAACTTACGACACTCCGTGCAGCACTTGATTTCATAAATCGGGGACCGCTACAACAATGGACAGTCTTTAGTGACTCCAAGGCAGCCCTTCAGTGCATACAAAGCCCAATGCGCCACGGACCCAATGAACAACTGGTCTCAGAAATTCGACAGATATACCATCGCAGCCATGACACGGGACACAACATAATCTTTCAATGGCTTCCAGGATATTGCAGTATCAGCGGGAATAGCCGCGCTAACGAAGCCGCCCGATCTGCACATGAAAGTGGCCAATGTGTCTTCATTCCGCTTTCACGAACAGACGCCGAGGCTGGGCTGCGATTGATGTCCCGTGAATGTGCTTTGCCCCTGTGGGAATCGAACGTTTTCACCATGTGTCGTTTGCGTTCGTTGACCCTTCCCCCCGTGCAGGGTAGCCAACCGGAACTACCTCTGGTTAACCTCCCTGGCTTTATATGCATCCTTTTCTCTCTCTCTCTTTCTCTTTCTCTCTTTCAGAAAGTTCTAGGACACTGGGACCTGACTGAAAATGAGACAGTGAATGAAGATGCTCGCACGGCTCTTCACTAGGGGAATTACATGAAATTATACTTTAGGAAAAGTTATGCATCAGTTATAGCGAAAAGCTGTGCTCGGACGAAAAGGAATAAATTGTGATCCCAACTGCTTCAAAAACAACATGTCTTCCAACATTCATCAACTTCCATGTCAACCTCCCCGAAAACTAGAAACACAATTTCATATATTTTGTCTGAAAGCTACTTTATTTACGAGCAGTTATTTGTTGCACCTTGAACAAACAACCAGTTCGTATTGTGACAACTGCACATTCTATAGAAACTACAGAAAATAATCTGTTGGAATAACCCGCGTATAAAGGTTAAAGAATCTATCTTTTATTAAAGTCAAATAGCTACATTTTATCAGCAGTAACGTAGGGGAACATCTTGATGCCTTCTCCTTCTTCTCCTTCTGGGCCGCGTCAGGCATTGGACTTTCGCTTCGGTCTGTGCACTTATCTCCGGAACGCTGTCTTCTTTTCACCACCACCATCATCATCATCATCATCATCAGCAGCAGCAGCAGCAGCAGCAGCAGCAGCAGCAGCAGCAGCAGCAGCAGCAGCAGCAGCAGCAGCAGCAGCAGCAGCCTATTCTATGTCCACTGCAGGACGAAGGCCTCTTCCTGCAATCTCTAGTTACGTCTGTCCTGCGCCAACCGATTCCAGCTAGCCCTTGCAAATTTCTTAATTTCATCACCCCACCTAGTCTTCGCCGTCCTCGACTGCGCTTCCGTTCTCTTGGCAACCATTCTGTAACTCTAATAGTGCACCGGTTATCTAATCTACACCTTACATCACCTGCCCAGTCATAAGAAGCCAACAAACACTGACACCAAGGACAACATAGGACAACTTGTGCTTAATAAATGAAATAAAGAAACGATAAATTAATGGAAATGAAAGTGGATGAAAAAACATCTTGCCGCAAGTGGAGAACGATCCCACAACCTTCGCATTTCCCGTGCGATGCTCTACCAATTGAGCTACCGCGGCGCCGTTTCCCCATCCACTTTCTTGGGTATTTATGTTTCCTAGTAGAATCCTGGGAGTGTTAGCCAGCGCCACCCCTCACAGACCTTGGCGGCGGATGGGGAACATCCTTTCTGCCGCAGGCGTCGCGAGAACGTGATCTTTTTGGGTGAAGGCAACCGGTGAATAAACCCACACATGCTACCTAAAGGCATCAATGTTGCCGGATTCGAGACCCTCGTTATGTAATAAACGAGAAGAAAGAGTGTTAACCAAGGAGCCCGATTTTTATTAGTCATATCACAAGAAGCCAACAAACACTGACACCAAGGACAACATAGGGGAAATTACTAGTGCGAAATGCGAAGGTTGTGGGATCGTTCTCCACCTGCGGCAAGTTGTTTTTTCATCCACTTTCATTTCCATTAATTTATAGTTTCTTTATTTCATTTATTAAGCAAAAGTAATTTCCTCTATGTTGTCCATGGTGTCAGTGTTTGTTGGCTTCTTATGATATGACTAATATCATAAGAAGCCCCTCGCTTAACCCCCTTTCTTCTTCTTTATGACCTGCCGAGCTCCTTTTCTTTCTCTTAGTTCCCCCTTTCTCTTCCCCCAGTGTAGGGTAGGAAACCGGACGCTCGTCTGGTTAACCTCCCTGCCTTTCCTCTCTTTGCTATCTCTCTCTCTCCTCAATTAGAATATCGGCTATCCTTGTTTACTCTCTGATCCACACCACTCCCTTCCTGTCTCTTAACGTTATGCCTAACATTCTTCGTTCTATCGCTCTTTGCGCGGTCCTTAACTCGTTTTCGAGCTTCGTTGTTAGTCTCCAAGTTTCTGCCCCATATGTCAGCACCAGTAGAATGCATCGATTGTAACCTTTCTTTTTAATGATAACGGTAAGCTTCCAGTCAGGATTTGACAATGTCTGCCGAATGCACTCCAACCCATTTTTATTCTTCTGTAAATTTCCTTCTCATGATCAGGGTCTCCTGTGAGTAATTGACCTAGGTAAACGTACTCCTTCACAGACTCTAGAGGCTGACTGGCGATCCTGAACTCTTGTTCCCTGTTACACTCTCTCTGTTAAGGTCCTCAATCATTTGTTATAACTCGTCCCCAGTGTTGCTGAACAGGACAATGTCATCTGCAAATCGAGGGTCGCTGAGATATTCAGCGTCAATCCTTACTCCTAAGCCTTCCCAGTTTAATAGCTTAGATATTTTTTCCAAGCACGCAGTGAATAGCATTGGAGAGATTGTGTCTCCTTGTCTGACCCCTTTCTTTGCAGGTATCTTCCTACTTGTGGAGAATTAAGGTAGCTATGGAACCTCTGTAGATACTTTCCAAGATATTCACGTAAGCGCCCTGTACTCCTTGATTACGTGATGTGACTGCCGGTACCTCGACTGAATCACACACAAGCTGTTAAATATGTTTATTCACAGTTGAAAAGAACAAATATCGCTTTTACAGCCCCCAACTACCAACTATGCCCACCTTGTTTGTTTGGCCCTTCCCATTTCATATATATATATATATATATATATATATATATATATATATATATATATATATCCTCTTGCGCGCTTTCTCGAGCCTTCCCGTCCGCCATTTCCTCACCCACGCAAAGTATGGTACACAGGCGGTTACACACGCACAGGCAGAAAACTCTACCTTTCGGTGTATAGCTTACTCTCTCTCCCTCGCTCTCTCTTTCTCTTGTTTTCTCGTTTAGTGTATGAGATGACCTTACGGGACAGCATATTTTTACTGCTCACTGCCTGCCCTCCGCGCATCTATCCTTATTGTTCGGGCGACATGGGTCCCTGTCGGGGCCGGAAAGGGGCGGAGACGGAACGTCATCGCTGCATATTTTCACACAAGGATCGACACTTAATACTAACAAAAGGAGCGCCACAAGCATGCCGATTGCGTGAAAATGTGTCAAGCACGTTTTTTATAGGAGCGTTATACGTAGGTTGTTGAGTGCTGGATTGCCTGTTACCACATTCTGTTAATTGGTTCGTAGAAGGCCAGTACGATGCCGCCAGATAGCGCCAGCACGATGCCTCATTGGGCGTGTCGAGAACAGTTGGGACACCACCAACAAGTAGACCGACGCAACTATAGCTTGCTAACAGCGGATGTGTGCTTCTTTCGAGGTGAGACCAGGAGTAGCTCCTCGAAAGAAGCACACATCCGACTCGCCCACTATCAACATACAACTGGAGGGACACACCATCGTTCCGTCTCAGAGCGTAAAGATATTGGGAATGGTTTTCCAGTCGGATCGCACCAATACAATATTAATTCAAAAGCTTAAGAATACAACAGCCCAAGTTACGCCCATGATCCGGCGAATAACAACCAAGACAAGAGGCATGGGGGAGGCGGACACGCTTCGGCTTGTCCAAGCCTTCGTCGTGTCTCGAATAACTTACGCTATTCCATACGCACTACTCAACGAGACGGAACTGAAGAAAATCAACACAATGATCAGAAAGGCATATAAGCAGGCGATGGGCCTGCCAACCAGTACTTCCACAGAACGCCTACTACGACTAGGTGTGCACAACACGGCCGAGGAGCTGATCGAGGCACATTTATCCAGTCAACGAACAAGGCTGGCGGTTACGGAAGCAGGGAGGTCCATTCTCTTACGCCTGGGGCTCTCTGCCCCTCTGAGCCATCCGCCGCCTGAGACTGTGAGCTTACCCCATGCCATCCGGAGAAACATCACCGTACGTCCTCTACCTCGCAATATGCACCCAGTGCACCACGCAGAGCGAAGGGAGGCCCGCGCCCTGGCCATACACAAGCGATACGGGACTTTACCCTCTACAGCCTACACGGACGCGGCTTCTTACTCCAGACACGCAGCCACAACAGCCACCGTAGTCGTCAACACAGAACATCGGAGCAGCATTTCACTCACACGAAACAATCCCCTCCAAGCCGAGGAAGCGGCCATAGCCCTCGCGCTCTCCCAAACAGAGGTTGAAGTCATAGTGACCGACTCCCAACAGGCGTGCCGCAACTTTGCTAGCGGCAGAATTCATACCACTACGCTCCGGATCATCAATCAAAAGCCGCCAACGAGATCAGTCATGATCATCTGGGCGCCAGCTCATCAAGGCATTCCTGGCAACGAGGTCGCCAACCACGTGGCTCGAGATCTGACCCACCGAGCCGACGCCGAGGAATCTGAACCCGAGCGCATGCACCCTCTAGTCTCTTACCAAGACATCACACAACACTACAAGCTCACCCGCAGAACATATGCACCCCCACACAAGTCACTACCTAGAGAGCAGGAGCGATGCCTCCGAGCTCTACAGGTTAATACATTCCCCCACCCAACCAGAAATCACCTCATAGACCCTACAAAATTCTCTCCGCAATGCCGCTTCTGCGCAGAGCCCGGGTCCCTCAGGCACATAGTAGGGGGTTGCAGAGCGGCTCCATTAAATCCTCCGGACCCTTACCCCACTAACGAGCTTTGGGAGAGAGCCTTGGCCAGCTCCGACCTCGAGGATCAGCAACGGCTGATTGCGAGGGCCCAGGACGCGGCCCGAGCTCAAGGCATCCTGGAATGAGGACGCCTCTCCAAAGCTTCATTCACCGAATAAAAAAGTTTATTCTCTCTCTCTCTCTCTTGCTAACAGCGTGCGAGCGCTGGATAAGGATACACGTTCGGCCTTTCAATGGATAAACATAGACGAAACAGATGCAATAAGCTTGCACGCAGCCGAAGGACACGCTTGGTTAGAGTGGCACTGAAATGCAAAAAGAAAGCACGTATATTTGTACTGTTGCAGCCGCGCTGCGTCTGCAAACTGTATAAGCCTATATATGCTCAAATGCAGGCGCGCGCTTTCAGTCGGCGTGGGTCTGTTTTGGTTGCTGAGCGCCAGTTGCGTGCCTGAAGCGTTCGGCACTGGCGAAGCCGGACGCTTCGGATACGCTTTGTTTCTGACGTGTGCAGCGAGAGGCCTCCTCTTGGTCCCCAGAGGAGGCCGATTTACACATACGCGCTCTTCACGAGAACATACGCCGCCTTGACGCTGCCCCACACTTCGTCCAGAGCGACATGCATGTTCCAGTGAGCAAAATCCGGTTTCCAGTCGGTCTGGACGTTCGAAATAGCTTCGTTCCAACCCCCCCCCCCACCCCCACCCTCCCCCTTTCTACATACTCCCTGTGCCGATCGCCCTGCGTGCTGCGGTGACACGGACGCGCGGAAGACAGCAACGGTGAAGTGGGCATGCTGATTTGTTCTGCATCCGTCACGTAGAAAGCGAGAAAACAAATGGAAGGAACCGTATGACAAACATAGATAGGATCAAGTTGGCAAGCAGTAAAAAGAGACGGAAAGAGAGGCAGGCGAACGGAGAAACTAAATAAAAAAGAAAGAACGGAGATCCGATCATCTTCGCTCTTTCAATCCAGTAAGCGCGCGCGTATAACACCTGATGACGTGCCGCAGTGGCCGTGCCAAATGGGACACACTTGTGCTACAACGTCTAGCTGAACCACGCTGTTGATGCCGAACGCCCAGAGGTGAAACCTAAAAAAGCCACTCGAGGAAACACGTACAAACTTGAGGCTAAACCAGGCTGCTCGCGGGAGGAGAACAGGTTGGCATCAATAAATGCGACACGTCCTTTCTCCATGGGCTTGTTATGCGCCGGGCCACCGAAAGCAAGAACTTTGCCGGGGTCGGTTCGCTGCATGGGCCGCCCCTGCAACCAAGTGCCCATGCTGGATCGGCTGCGCCCGCAATGGGGCGTTGCTGCACGTATGCGAGGAACATCGGTGATGCCGCGGGAAGTGCTCTTTTACAATCGCCCCGACGGGGAGAAACGCGTCCTAACTGCTGCTCTTATTTCCTGTTGTCTAAGAAAAGCGACAGCATTGCGTGCTCGTTCAAAAAAAAAAAGATATATATATATATAAGGGGTGGGGAGGGTAGATGAAAGTGGAGAGAAAAGCGAACAAAGAAAGTATGGAGGAATGCTTCTGCGGAGAATGAAGAGGGCCTCTTGGAGAATTCCGACAGGACCATTACACGGTTGGAACCGGTGCCTACCGCTACACTGTTACCCACGTAAAACGGAACCGCCAACCCCATTGTTGCTTTTTTTTTTTTTAGTTCGCTTTTCTGCGACTTCAATGAGCTTTCTTTTCTTGCATCGCGTCGCGAGTTAGCGCAGACGTTGAAATGAAGGAAATGACGTCGGGCCTTCCTGTGTGTACACCGTTAATGATCATAACGGTAGCCCAAAATATAGTCCGAAATATAGCCCGAAAGAAATTCGGCATTTTGAAACATAAGTTGGGCGAATCTTCCCCCTCTCTAAGACTGAAGACATACAACACTTTTATCAGACCCTCTTACGAATACGGAAGTGCTGCTTGGGACTCTTTTACTCAGGCAAACGCATGAAAACGTGAAAAAATTCAAGTATTAGCCGTCCGCTACCTTTACAAACGTTTCAAACGTTTTGACTCATCTTCGGTGATGTTACAATTGGCCGAACTTGAACCCCTCGCTTAAAGGAGGAAAACAAAACGTTTGAATTTCTTAGCTACTCTTTATTTTGGTAAACTGGGAATAAAACCTCACGGCTACTTGGAGAAACACACTGGTTGAGCCTCACGTCACAAGCACAGTCATCACATCAAACCTGTATTTTCAAGGTCTAACTTATATAAACATTCATTCTTCCCGCGTACAATTGCAGACTGGAGTTTATTACCATCAACTTCACCCTTACTACGTAATGCTTTGTGATTTGTTAACATGGATGTTTTCCTTTCTTTCTGTTGGCACCCTCTCCTGTTTTCACCCTCTCCCACAGTATTGTACCAAATAAATCAATAAATAATACGACAAAGGAGCTGGTTCCTGCTGCTGGCAAGTAATTTCTTTGCAGTTAAGACGCGAAACAGCCTCTGGTTTGTTTGCGTGTGTCTGCTGCGTGATGCAACTCCTTTATGTTTCCTGTCTATGTTATGCACCATTTTAACACATCACTGGGCGGTAACTGGGGCTGACGATGACGAAAGATATAGCCCATAGCCCAAAATAGCAGGTATGGGGCTAGGCCAATTTCTGAACAAGATTGTCCTAAAAGCCAACATAGCTCTTCTAAGGATATTGAACTGGCGCGTTGGAGAGTGGTCATATCGTGCAGTGTGCAAAAAAAAAAAAAAAATCGAAGAAGTAGGAAGGGAAGTAGCGCTTGTCCTGAGCGTACATCGTCTTTTCAACCGCATATTGCCCACACCGCAGGATAAAGAGTTTTAATTATCAGGCAAAGTGCCAAAATATTCATTTTTGGAGATACACAACATTATCTGTAGCGGATATATGTAGTTGTATATGCCTATGAAGTATTCACTAACGTAAGCAAAGAATACAGCGGTGAAACATAGGAGCCGGTTCTGGGGGTGGGGGTTTATTGTGCAGTGCTGAAATAACAGAGGAATAGCCTTGAACTAGTTTATATTTTTGTATGCTGTTCGCCGAACTCAACGCATGAAAACCTCGCGCAAGCTATGATCGACGCAAGTCGCATATACCACATGTATAGTGGTGGTGCCGTGGCCTTGTGGTTCAGCTTAGAGTTTGGCAAGGGAACCGTTCAGCCTTTAGTGCCTCTTAATTGGGCACAAAATCATGTCCCCGTGCTGATAAACTGATGAGTCCGAGTTCACGTAAAGTCCTCCCTAAAGATATAAAATATCTCGAGTCCGTTCTATAATTTCGTTACGTAATTTGCTTTTCTGAAACACAGCACTGCATCTTCAACTGTATTTTACTGTAAATTGTCTGCGAGGCAGAAACGCTTACTCAGGATAAGGGACGGAAAGAGGAGGGGACAAGACGCTAGCCATTCCGCTTCTCCTTTTCTTTTTCTTCTCTCTCTACAATACGACATTCGAAACTTTGGAGTAATTTCCTAGCTAATGCGAAGCTGCAAACAACAATGCGTCTTGGAGACAGAGCAGCAGGTAATCAATTATCGACACTTATAGATCGTACAAGTGGTCAATTTCGACGAGTATACAGTATCGCGAGTGGTCGGTCCGAAAAAGAAAACTCGTATCAGGCTGCCTTTGAGATACTCTCGCACTAGCTACGCCCACAACCGCAGAATGAAGAGTGCTCAGTGCGTCAAAAGGCTCAGTGGGCTGGTAGAGCCGGTTATATCAAACTCGTCAACACGCGCTAAAAGACCTTTCACTCGTGGCGAGCGGCCCCTTTTCAATATGACTTCACGCGCGCAACAGATATCGGGGTTTTCCTTCTGCCGAAAGGCCCTCTTCTCGACATTGTGGCTGCACAGCCGTCAATTACTGCGTTAATCATATACGATGCGCGGCTGCAGTAAGCAGAGAAAAGGGCGCTGCACGTATACACACAGGCGACGCGTTGTAGAACGAGGAAGCTGCGTCCGACAGCGGCAGTGGGTGCCACAGCGGAACGGCACGCGCCACATATCACCTCGTTACGCAAAGCTCGCGTAATTTCGCTAAGACTTGGCCAAAAAGCCGGCTCAGCGCGGAGCTTTTCCTTTTCCTTTCTCCTGACTGCCCTTTTTTTTTTCTTCTTCTCGGGAATCGCCGTTGCCTTGCGCGTTGCGCTTTACTGTACGAGCGGGCCACACGGCGGCAGAAACAAGGCGACAAGGAAGCCGGCACGAGCTTAGCAGCCCCAAAAATGAGGCGCGGTGTGCACGAGGGAGGGCTTCGCACAAGCGGCGAGACACGACTCGCGCGTGACCTTCGGAGCGTACAGATCGCCCGCCGCACTGTGCGCGCAACCGCGCACGGCGGCGAACCAGCGGGAGTGTCCGTCGGATGTTGTCCTCAGAGGCGGCTGGGTAGCGCAGCCACAAAAGAAAGAAAAATTACAGCGAGCCGGCGCTATATGCGCTGTACGAGCTATATAAATACCCACTTCGGATCCGGCTTGGCTTTTCCGCCTGTGCCTACTTGCCGGTCCGAACGCGTGCCGAAGACCGGCGGGCGTGCCGAATCGGCCTTCCCGCGTGGAGCCTCGGGGCCCTGCCCGCGTATGCGCACCGCGCGGATGGCGCTGCTGCTCGGGGAATCTAGGCCACTGCGGGGCCCATTGTTGTCGCCGAATGCGGCAACAAGTATCAAACGCGAGTTTCGCGCGTAACGGCTGCAGCTTCGAGTTTCGCTTTCGTCACTTTCTATTTGTCTGATGTCACTGTTCAGAAAAAGGCGGTAGTGGACGCGCTCCCGAGGGCTATACAGAGATCCCGTCAGCGACAGCAGCGTTTTAGGAACGCGACCCAGTGCAGCGCTCCTTCGGGCGCATTATCGACGAAGCGCCTTGGCGCTGTGAGAGAATAGTGTAAACGACAGGTCTAGTCTGGTGTTTCGGCATCGCGGATCGGACAGCGCAGCAAGACTTAAAGGGAACGTGCAGACGCTTACTGGGCTAGTAGTGAAGTTTGTTTGTGCGGCGTGCCGTGAGTATATAAAAACGCTCGTGTGCACTCATAGCAAATTGAAGTGACAGATTAAAGTGATACAGAAGTGAAAATCGCCCTTGCATTTTAGGACCATTTCCACTTCGTTTTTCATTTAGGTGAACTGCGGTGACGTTCGCTCTTTCTGTCACTCTCCTCAATTCACCAAAGCCATTACAGGAGGCCTGTGCGCTTTCAGCAGCGACGTTACGCCGGAAAGCGCGAGCCCATATACGGTATTTCAATAGTGTGTTTGTGTATGTGTCTGTGTGTGTGTGGGGGGGGGGGGTTCTTGGAACGACCCCCTATTTATAAATGAACGTTTCGAATAGGCTCCTTTCCTTCTAGATGTGGAATATCAGCGACCCTGACTACATCACTAATAGACAACACAAGGTGACGGCTATGAGACCGTATATAATTTTTTTTTTTTCATATTGAATACACCCGTTATCTCTCAAATACTGAGGTCACTTTTCCAAAAGCCTGCAGCGCCTCATACATGTAGGCATCGTTGAAACGCTCGGAAGCAGCATCAGCTCCACCCTCAGCCGCTACGGTTCAATGACAGCACAGCGTCGATTTTTAAGCAGAAGGTTACCGCAAGTGACTGATCTGCCCTTTACTAGCGCCGACCTACATGTCACAGTGCCGGCGTGAACCGGTGCAGCTTATTTCCTCAATATCTAGAACGTTCACATGGACATCCCTGACCTTCTGAGTGTGGTACGGCCGACAAGCAAGGTTATACAACGTGGAGGAAAATACAGTCTATGGTCGGGTCATGCCGGTAGGGAGACGAGGAAAGACGATACAATAGGCACTACTGCTGGCTGAAGCCCGAGTTTTGTGGCCTGGTCGGAAGTCGATCAGCCTTAGGTTAAGGACATGAAAAACACGAACGCCATCTTAGTCTCTCTCCCCCTTTACTATAAAGACGCGATCTGCTCGGCCACTAGTAGGCCATTGTGTGTTCTGTACTACCACGCTTATTTGTTTGTAAGGCGAAAGCCTTTGTAGCCTCATGGTGAAGTTTGTGTCAGCGGATCTGACCGCCGGAGTGTCCGCCGAAGCGTCATCACGCCATATGAAGACAGATTAAAGAATGAAAAAATATTCATAGTGACAGTTAGTGAATGATAACGTTATAATAGAGTGGTAGAAATTAATAATGACTAGTAATGACTAATAATGACTAATAATGACTAATAAGGACTACTAATGACTTGTAATGACTACTAATGACTATGAAATGACCAATATGTCTAACAACGGCTTGTAATGACCGCAATTGATTACAAATGACTAATAATGCCTACTAGTGAGCAGTAATGGCTAATAATGACTGAAATGACTTGTAATGACTAGTAATGAGTATGAAATAACCAATATGTGACTGAAATGACTTGTAATGACTACTAATGACTATGATATGACCAACATGTCTAACGACGGCTTGTAATGAGCAAAATTGATTACAAATGACTAAAGATGCTTAGTAGTGAGCAGTAAGGGCTAAAAGAAATAAGAGAAGAGGCAAAGAGAAAGAGGCGAATGATAAAAGGAGTAGGAGTAGGCTTTCGCCGTTCACCTCTTAAAAGAGATCTTAAGAGACCTTGTAATTTTTTCTGATCAGGTTTCTTTAAAATTCCCCTAGTAGCATATTGCGCCATTCCACCTCTTCAGGTAGATTACTTGAAAAGGCGGGCATCGCCTGCATGACAAAACGCAGTGTGAAAATATAATCACAACATTTCACTAACTTTTGATCGATTGCTTTAAAATATGTGTTGAAATTGCTGAATACAAGCCATGAAGTTCTCAAGCATGCCCGCTTAGTAAAGAGTCTAGCGCGAACTTTTGATCTTCTCAGTGCAAATTCAAGCGTCCTCCGTGCGGTCTTGGATGCTTTCCTTTTTCTTTTTTTCAGACAAGCTCCACGCTTTCAAGTAGCAGGTGGTCGCCTCGCCTGAACTGATGCTGGTATTGGTAGACTCGTAGGCAAAACACAAAAAATTAATATTCCGCCAATTGGCGGTGCTAGCGCCGCTATTAAGAACGTCGCTAGACCGAGCGGGTATACAGCGCTTGAGCAATCTGCTCCTGGAACAAGCTTTTGATCACACGTGGTGGTTGTATGTGTTTGTCGATTATTATTTGCTCTCCGTAAGCTATAAGCCTAGCCTAACGTGCCTGTGTAAGTTCTTAGTCTTTTATTCCATGTGACAAAATATTAATAATAATAATAATAATAATAATAATAATAAAGGATGGAAGGAGAGAGAGGCTACATTGCCTCGTGGATATAACATCTTCCACTAGAAAATTAGCAGGCCATTGATTTGACTGCAGGAGCAAATTTTTCTATTTGCTTTCTTCTTCTTTGACTTCTTGCTTGGTTATCGGTCTCGAACGGCGCCTTCTGAATATGTGCTAGATTGGAGAGTCCGTGCGAGGCAACGGGATTTTGGTGACTCTGCGAGATCGGCGACGCTTGTCGAGAGTCCAAAAGAATCAGCAAATTTCCAGGAGTTACTGTTTGAAACCACACCGTGTCTATTCGTTTAAATTTTTGAGATGAGCATTCGTACGCCTATATCCAAAACCTGCATGTATATGGTAAAGCGAAGTGCCGACTATTGCGATTCGGGGTCGAGGACGTGAGATGGACTCTTGGAGCAGACGAAGAGGAGACGAAAAGCTTTATACAATATGTACATATAGCACGTAATAGCATACAAGTAGCGAAGCCGAAGAGCGCACCAGACCGACGGGACGGCTGGTTGCGACTCCCTCTCCTAACAATGGGCCGGTTCTACCTTAAATACTTTTTGACGACTCATCTTCGGCGGGTTTGGGCTGATCGGTCAGTCGAGGTGGTCGCCTGCCGCACTGCTGAGCATGGATCGTGTTCCTCGTCACTTCTCCCGCGCTTTTGAGTATGTACTTTTAGATTATTTCTTGCGCTACACGCCGGACTTTGGCGAGTGAGCAATCTCCCCCCCCCCCCCCCCCCCGTGCGCGGCTTTGTGCGTGTATGGCTGGTCGTACACGATCACCACGTGCGCTGGAGTTGTGCGTGTGACTCACCACGTGTACGCTACCTCTCGTGTACGGTGGATTGTATCGACATTCACCGGTGTTGCGTTTGTGCGCATGTTCGAATTACAACCTCCGAGTGCGTAGTATTTGCGTGTGTGACGGTGTCACTCACCACGTGCGTGACATTTGTGCGTATTGCGCTTCCACGCGCGCCGCACTGGTGCGAGTGAACCCTGCGATTCGCGTGTGTTGGTGCCGCATGCTTTTCTTTTGTGCGTGTTCATGCGCGCACGAATTATAACGTACTATGGCGGACTTTGCCGGACCAAACAAGCGCGCTCCTAGCGCTGACCACCGACGAACGTCGAGTGCTACAAGCATCGACGTATCGCTAACCTGGTCCACGTACTGCTTTGGTCTTCGGCAACGCGAAGCCGCAGAGGCGAGGTCCGCAGAAATCGTGAACAAATGGCTCCCCAAGCGCGCCGCTGCCGCGGCAGCGGCTGTCGCGCCACCCTACAACACCCCTGTCGCTCCCAGTGGTGCTGTTAGCCAGCCTGAGCCTCCCAACCCGGCCCTCTCGCAACATTCACCCTCCTCACTTCCCCAGTCGGCTCGGCCAGCTGGTTCTCCCTAACCAACTTCCGTGAAACTCCCCGTGAGGTCCGATGAGGAAGATATGGATTTGCCTGCTTCTCAAAAAAGCGGCCGCGACAGCGATGACGAGCGTGACGCCCCAGAGCAGTCGATGGGATCCAGAGACCTCCCAGAGAGCAAGAAGTCAGCGCCTGTCCCTCCTTGCCCCACAGCTGAGGATCGGGCTGCCGCTTCGACCGCATCCGCAACCAGTACCGCGGTGCCTGCAACCAGTACCGCAGACTGCACCCTCGGAGATGCTGTGATTGCCCAGACAACGGATTCACTTGTAGACATTTCTGCCAAGTATAGCACAGGGGCCAAGGCAATCTCGGAGGTTCCCCAGAAACCTCCACTACTGGCTGCCCTCGGAAAGACACCAGCTGCGAAGGTGACAAGCGGCAAGCCACAGAGCGCAGCTGCCTTCCTGAAACATCCGCCAGCTCCTCCGACAAGCGCCTTGCCTCGAAAAAGAAGGGCAAGGGGAAGCGACGGATGGACAACTCCAGGTAGCCTGCAGCCTCCAGCGACTGCTACCACCTTGGGCCCAGCGGCTTCTTCGCAGCAACAGGCGCCACTGAAGAACACTCCCACCAGCCCCCAGATCGCACTCTCCCCGGCACCCGAGAGCAGCGAACCAGCACAGCACGCGTTCACCACGGTCCTCACTAGGAACGCCCAGCGTCACGCCACGGCTCTACAACAAGCCGCCACCATACCAGTCAACCCAGCGGTGGTCGGGACGGCCCTGTTCCGCCCTTCTGTCCCGGGAGGGGCCTTCGAGCGAGGATCCCGCCTTGCGGTTGCCGCTGTGCTCTCTGCGCGACCAGGTGTGTCAGCGGTCCGTGTTAACACAAAAAGAAACATCGTGGCCGCGGACGCGACCTCGCAGGCCTGCTTGTAGGAGCTGTTCGCCACCACCGAGCTACGAGCGCCCCCCCCCCCCCCCCCCTTTCTCGTTGCTACGCGTCCACCAGCTGTCCGTGGAAACAGCACGGGTTTTATACATGGCGTTGACGTGAGTCTACCGACGCAGAGCTGGCTAGGGGGATCGAGTCCAGTGTCCCTATCCTGTCTGCGACCCGCTCCGTCAACATGGTGACGCTCCGCTTTAGCAGCCCGGTCCCTCCCGAGCATGTGTCCATATACAAGCTCCAGTTCCGGGTGAGGCCTGGAAGACCGCGTCCACTGCAGTGCCAGCAATGTGGCCGCTATGGGCACGTGGCTGCAACCTGCGACAGACGTAACCAGCTGCCTGCACTGTGAGAAGTTGCACGAGTCAGGAGAAAGCTGCCCAAATGCCTCCCACTGCTATAATTATGGTGGCAATCACCCTGCTAATACTCCTGCCTGCCCCAGGTGGCAGGAGGAACGCAAGGTGGCAACCATCATGGTGGCCGCCCCTACTCCCCTCTCTCGTCGTGTCGTCCGGGCCTCTGTGCGGGAAGAAACACAGCAGGCGGAGACCTCTACACAGGTCTCGTACGCGCAGGCCCTAACCGGCCGCTCACGAATGCACCAGTCGGCGATGCTCCCTCCTGGCCAGCCACCCAAAGCAGCCCCACGGACCCTCCGAGCCGGACCATCTGAAGCCACCACCACAACCACGGAGGCACCAGCCACACCACCACTGCATGCCTGTCCAGACACCCGCGACCAGCCGATCGCGAGCCTGCAGCTGACACTGAAGGCCATCGGAGAGATTCTGCCTGCTGATAGCCCACTCCGAGCCCTCTGCCTCCAGGCGGCAGGCGTGCCATCAACCCAACACCAGCATGGCTAGCAAACCGTCGAAGTCCCGCCGCCGCCGCCCGAGGGTGATCCAGTGGAATGTAAACTCGCTGCGGCGACGGCACGAAGAGCTGTGTGAGTACCTCCTACAGTGCGACTTCGGCGTACTCGCACTGCAGGAGGTATACGCCGTGGCCGAGAACCTACGGCTCCCCGGCTACACGGGCTACTCGGGCGCCACCACCTGTGCCACACGCAGCTGCACTACGGCACCCTGCCTAGATGGAGCCCACAAGCCAGGGAAGCCATGCACGGCAATCTACGTCCGCAGCACCCTGGCGCATGCTGTTCTGCCTGTTGCTGACATCTTGGGTGGCCCCTTGGAGTCGTGCGACGTCACGGTACGCCTTGGCAACCGACACGGCTGTGGCGAGCATCTACAGCCGCCCAGGAAAGCCGTGGGATCCCTCCAGCCTCGTCCAGCTGGCTGTTCACCTCGGTGGGCATGCAATCCTGTGCGGTGACTTCAACGCACACCACGCGGACTGGGGAAGCCGCAGTTGCACCCGCCGAGGCAAGGGCCTCACAGACGCCATCAGCCGAGCTGGGCTGCTTATCTTGAACACCGGAGAGCCCACCTACGTCCGCAGCGGAGCTCGCACGGCCATCGACCTCTCCCTCACCACCGAGCAGTGCTCCTACTCCTGGGCCACAACTCCGGACACATGGGGGTCTGACCCCTTCCCTATCGTGATCAGCCCCGGGTCTGGTAGAAGGCCTAGGTCAAGAACTTACGACGTCCAAGACTGGTCACTGCTCCGGAAGCACTGCAGCAAGTTGGACGATGGCCGTGACTTCCTGAGCGCCATCGCGGATTGTGCTCAGGCTGCCACCGTTCAGTGCTCTGCCCCCCAACCAAATAACCCCGCTTCGGACCTCCACCTGCTCAATTTTCGCGCCTCCAGGCGCCGTATGGAGCGCAGAGCAATCCCGACGGGCAAGGCAGAGCACTGGACCGAGTCCAGGTGCGTGGATGCCCGCTGCAGACGCCAGGCCCGGCGCAGGAGGAGCCAGAGCTGGAGGAGCCTCTGTTCTATCATTGAGGACAGGTACAGGGGACCCGTGGCTTGGAGACTGCTCAAATCCCTCACCGGCAGGAGAACAAGCCTACAACCTGTCCTCGCCTTGGCCATCACGCTGGGCATGAGCGAAGAGGTCCTTGCGGAACTCCTCGCCGACCAGTTCGCGCCGGCTGTACCACGCACTGCAGCCATCCTGCCAGTAGGACAGCCTTCCGTCAGCGTGCCTAGCTGTCTGCACAACCACCACCCGGAGTGGACATCGAGCCAGGTGACGCCCATCTGCCAGGACCCGCTGACGCTGCACGAGCTGCAAGCGGCCCGGAAGAGGTGGAAGCGTCGCAGCGCACCAGGAGCCGATGGAGTGACGACCCAAATGCTCTACAACCTGGCCGCCAGCGAGCAGCAGTGCCTGCTCGACTGCTACAACGACATCTGGTGGTCAGGGCAGGTGCCGGAGTCATGGCGCACAGCCATCGTGGCCCCCATCCTGAAGGCCAGAAAGCCGGCTGGAAACGTGAGTTCCTACCGGCCCGTCTCACTAAACTCCGCCGCTTTGCCGTCAAACTTCACGCCTGCAGCACGACCATCTCAACCACTGTGGTGCCTCCATCCACTCCAGGCTCTTCTTGTTATTCCCGGTATCAAAAACAAAACGGAGATGTCAACTTTCGCCCTCAAACAAACCGTGCTTTCAGTGCTACATGACAAGCACAGAGGACGCATCCACGTTTACACGGATGGTTCTGTCTCCTCTAATAGTTCAGCTGGAGCAGTGGTGATTCCCGCAGAGTTTGTCCCCCTCAAATTCAAGACATCTCACATGACATCATCGACGGCTGCAGAACTCGCAGCTATCCGTGCTGCTCTGGAGTTTATTGTTCACAAATCATCACATTCATGGTCCATCTTATGTGACTCAAAGGCAGCTCTTCAGTGTCTGATGTCCCCTTTCAACCATGGACCAAATATGCAACTAGTCGCAGATATCCGACTACTCCACCATCATGCAATCAACAAGGGACACAACATCATCTACCAGTGGATACCGGATCACTGCGGAATTTCAGGAAATGACAGTGCGGATGACGCTGCCCGGTCGGCTCATGATGGTGCCCAGATTATACCGATACCGCTGTCAAGAACAGATGCAGCCACAAGTCTTCGCTCCCTCGGCCGCGAGCTTACACAGCATCTCTGGAACACCAGTGAATTCACGAACGCACGTTTCCACAGATTGGATCCACGTCTGCAACTCCGCCTACCACCAGGGTTGCCACGAGCGGAAGCAACACTTCTGTGCCGCCTGTGGCTCGGCGTGGCTTTCACGAACTCCTATTCATTCCGCATTGGAATGGCCGACAGCCCTACTTGTGACACCTGCGGCTGCGAGGAGACGATTGAACACCTCCTTTGTGACTGTCCCCGTTACAAAGTGCCAAGAAAAGTGCTCGTGACCGCTCTCGAAAAACTTGACAATCGCCCCTTTACAGAGGAAAAAGCTCTAGGACATTAGTCCAGACGGGCTTCGGCACTCAAGGCCTTAAGGGCTTTGCTGAAGTTTTTAAGGACATGCGAATTGTGCGACCGCCTTTGAATGTTGTAGCGCGTAGTTTCGCGTTACTTTGTGAATTTTCCGGTTTCCATTTTTTTTCCTCTTCTTCTTTCTCCTTTTATTCCCTTTACCCCTTTCCCCAGCACAGGGTAGCCAGCCGGTACTTACACTGGCTAACCTCCCTGTCTTTCCTCTCCTTTGTCTCCTCCTCCTCCTCCGCCGCTTGCAAGGTGATGGAGGCCATTGCTCTGGTCCGACTGGACTGGGTGGCCCGTGCCTATGGCTTCCTGGCCGACGAGCAGACGGGGTGCCGGCGGCGCCGATGCACCGCGGAGTCCATCGCGGACATGGTCTCCACGCTGGAGGAGGCCAAGGCCTGCGGTGACTCCGTGCTCTTGGTAATTATCGACATCAAGGGGGCCTTCGACGGCCTGCCCCATCCAGTCGTTCAGCAGGCCCTGGACCTATTTGGCATCAACGGGAACCTGCGGCGGTTCATCTCGTCGTTCCTGGAGGAACGCACCCTCAGGGTACGAGTGGGCCTATCGAGGAGCTCCCCTCGGCTGGTGGCAGCGGGCGTCCCACAAGGGTCAGTGGTGAGCCCTTTCCTGTTCAACCCGGCCCTAGCCCGGCTGCCTGCTGCCCTGCCGATCGACCTCCACTACACCGTGAATGCCTCCATCTACGCGGACGACATCGTCCTGTGGGTGCGAAGTCCACATCAGAGCCACCGCAGCGAGCTCTCGGCCTAGCAAAGAGCCCTCGACACCGCCGCTGCTTACCTGAGCAGCATTGGTCTTGCCATCTCGGCAAGGAAGACGGAGGCCATGCTGCTCCACCCAATAGCAGCCGCCCGCCACACACCTGTCCGGCTGCACTTGGAAGGCGTCCAGTTACCCTGGAGCACGGCAGTGACGTACCTGGGGCTGCGCACTGATCACCGGCTGTCCTGGCTGCCTGCTGTCAAGACCCTGCATGTCCAGGTCCTCCGGGTCCGCAAGGCACTCTCCCAGCTTCTTGCCCGAGGACAGGGCTGTACCACTAGGTGGGCTCTGCGGCTGTACGATGCAGCAGCCACCTAATGCCTGCGGTACGCCCTCCCACTCAGTGGCACTACCACCTGCCCGTCTCAAGAAGCTGCAGCTGCAGCATCGGGCCCCGATTAGGCTCTGCCTGGGCGCTCCCCGCGGCTCTCAAATCGCTGCGACCTTGGCCGAGGCTGGAGCGTGGCCCCTGTTATTCCTACTCCTGCAACAGGGGCTACGCCATGTTGACCACCTCCACCATGGCCCAGACGGCAGTGTCCGGCTGTCCCGACTGCGCTCGCGGCCCCATTCACAGATGGGGAGACTCTGTGGGCTGTACGAGGAGGTGATTGGGGGGCCTCCAGCGAACAACGCACAGCTGCCTCCTCCCCAGAGACCACCATATCCATCACCACAGAGCTGCCCGGAATTAGCAAACGGCGCTCCCCGACTTGTGCGCTTCGCAGACGGCTTCAGCAGACGACCTCCCTCCTGCATGAGGACCACGGAGGACACCTGCAGGTCTACGTTGACGGCTCGGTGATGCCGGACACGGGCTCATCGACTGCGGCCTGCGTGGTGCCCGCCCTGCGGAAGAGCAGGCAGTGTCGCCTCCCCGATCATGCGACGTCAACAGCGGCAGAGGTAGCAGGCCTCCACCTGGCTGTGGACGTACTCGCGGAGGAGCTGCCAGCGACTCCAGTAATCATCTACTGCGACTCCAAGGAGGCACTTCTCAGCCTGCAGAGGCCAGAAAGGGCCAGCCTTGGGATCGCCCTGCTCTCGCCTAGGCTGATGGCGCTCCAGGAGGGGGGCTGCTCGGTGTCCCTGCACTGGCTTCCAGCCCACGTAGGGATACCGGGCAACGAGGAAGCGATGCGCTGGCGAAGCGTGTCCACCACTGCGTGGTCCCGCCCAGCCTAGCAGTGACAGCCAGTGACTTCACAGGCCACAGGCTGCGACGTCATCTGCTGGCCTGCCATCCGGACAAGCGGATGTCCTTGGGCAGCCCACCACGAGCACTTCCGCAGCGCGGCCTCGCTCGTAGGGAGACCTCCCTCCTGCTGCGACTGAGGATTGGCTGCTGCTGGACGGGGGCTCACCGCCACCGCCACGGCCTCATCGCCTCTCCAGCCTGCGCCTCCTGTGGGGAGCCCGAGATCCTGGAGCACCTCCTGCTGGCCTGCCCTGCTTACCTGCAACAGCGTGGCCGCCTGCTGCAGGAGTTCCGACACCTGGGGCTTCCTTCTGCACGGCAGGAAGACGTCCTCTTCCCTGGTCGCAACGAGCTACCAGCCCTCCTAAGTGTCGTCGAGTACCTCGACTCGTCGGGGCTCTCGGCGGGACTCTAGGATTTTCTGCAAAGACAGTCTCACGGCTATCCAAACCACTCTAGGCTACTCGACCTGCCCCAACCATACGGCTCCTGCTGGATCACCGAACCCTGACCTTTCACCAGATTACCATTCCTGTCGGACCCACTGTGCCCTTCCTGCCGGTCTGCTCAGCCGCTGCCATGGGCGACTCTTTAACCCCCTACTCTTCTATCTCATTTGCTCCCACTATCTCCCCCCACCACTGTTGACGCTCAGCCGTGCCCTCGCAAGGGCTGCAGAAAATAACGTCAACATTTCCTTTTCCCCTCAAGAACCATTTCTCTCTCTCATCTTCGGCAGAAACGAGGCAGGACCGGTGTTGACGTCAACCGCGTCGCTTTCCTCTTTCGTCGTGGGAGAAGTCCAAGCTGCATACCACTGGTCTCCACGTCAAGAGGTCAGCAGTTCTGTGCAATTTTGAAGGCTGTCAGGGAATTCGTCGTGGTGCTCTGTGCCCCCGGGCTCCCCAGTTCAACCCATAGGAAAGGCTCGGCAGTTTCTTGGAACTTTGAAGGTCGTCAGTGGATGTTTGAAGCGCAGTACAAGGGCAACCCCTTCAGAAGAACGAGGGGGCGGGGTAAGCGCCCGTCGCCTCGATTATAGGCACGCAGTGTGGCACAAGGCTCAATAAAGAAATTCTCACTAAATGGGAAAAAAATGCGGAAAAGAAACATTAATCGAATTATTTTATCGGCGAACGTATACCACCAGTATCGTCCAGGAGTTCTAGTTATTTCAAGGTTGTGTGTCAGGGAGAAAAAGACCACATTTTGTTATTAAAGGGCGCGTATATCTAGGGCCATAAATTAATAATAAAGAATACCAATCAGCGATAATCCTTTCCGCCACCTTGAGGCAAATTACTGTCGGCTGCCTTCTCGGTCAACCATATTAGCATTGTGAGAACACGTGAGTGTTGCCACGCAATCTGGCCGGGTAAGATCGCAATCGGCTGATCTTTAAAGAAAGCGCTCCCAGAGGCGGACTTCTGCGGCACGTACAGCGCTTGCTTGCGTAGGCCGATCGTATCTCGCGGAACCGCCGAGCGCGCTATTACGGCGCACGCTTTGCGTTTTCTTCTTGCCTAGCAGAGAGTGATTAGGCCACGTTGTGGCGCAAGAATAGAAAGAAGGCAGTAATTGAGACAGATTATTCAGATATCCAACGTATCCGTTAACACGTCAATCGCGAATCACTGTAATCGTCCGCAAGGGAAACAAGTGTTGCATTTCGAATACGCTTCACGCCTGTAACTGAGTGCGCATTTGTACTAAACAACATGCAAGCTGTTGAGACCACAGGAAAAAACAAGGAAACAAACGAAAAAGACCGAGCGGAAATTTATTCTTTTGAGGAGGTGTAAAAGGTACATGTTTTCGTACTCCAACGTCAGAAAAAAAAAGAAAGCCAGAGAAGCAGCATACTTTTGTTCATCTATTATTTCTGCGAAAATATGTCCTGCCTTTAGGACACGGAGTTTTGAATGTCACCACATCGTAGAAGTTATATTTGGCTACGATACCTTCAACATCACGAAAACCAGCTGGTGCAGATTACTGCCCGCAATTCTGGTGAAATTCTGCGCGGCTGCAAAAGCTAGCTGCATAACCGTCCCTGCGTTCTGGAATGTGAGACGAGTGCTGAAATACGCGCAGGTTGTCCCACTAAGCTTTGGGGAATTCCGCGGCAGGTAACAAATGAAAATAAGAAGGCAGCAAGTGCAGCGTGTCCAAGTTTTGTCTCGTAACGACAGTGGATGCCCTCGTTTAACCCGCTTGCGCACACCGCGAGACCCCGCGGAGATCATTAGAAAGCCTCGAGAGAGGACGGAGAAAGTGAGCGCCAGTGCATGCACCGAATGCTCCAGTGTCAGAAATTAGAATGTGCAGCCCTCATTTCTCATGCAGCGCCGAAAAGGCACCCGCTTAGGCTAAAGAAGAAAGAAAGAAAAAAGAATCAGTAAAGAAAGGAAACACAGTGCAGTATTTGAGCTCGCCTTTGCGTGCCTCTGTGGAATAAGCCCTCGCCGTCTTCGAAAGAGCTGCTACCCCCTCCAAACTCCGCTCACGAAGGGAGGAAAGGAAGCGATTTTCTGCGTCTGTACTCCAGTCGCGAGTGGAAAATAGCAACTAACGGCGCGAATTTCTGAGGATTGAGCCCCGCGCCTTGGTCCGCTGCGCGGTCGGCACGTAGTATACGTGTCACGCTCGGAGAATCACACGTGCCGTGCTCGCGCGACCCGCTGGTGCCGGCGCGGGGGCGCTCTTTGCCGACTGCCGCGACAATGAAGCTCGATTCTAAAGACTGCGACTCAACTTGGATGCCGGACCCCCGGCTGCGCGTTTGGAAAAGCTGATCGCTCGCAGAATGGGAATGGCGCACGAGAACTCTCCTCCATTAGAGCTCGTGTCTGCGCCTGCCGCGCAACCTTGCGGCACGAATTGTCGTTTTGTACGGAACGCGGTTGCCTGTAACAACGGGTCAGCTGGCGTTAAACGTTCGTGCTCCGCAAAAAAAAAAAAAAAAAAAAAAAAAAAAAGATAGCCAGCGTTACAGAAACAGATATGGTGAAATAGACGGATAGAAGATGTTTTTTTTTCCTTCCTTTCTTTCTTTTTCTTTGTTCGGCGGCATAAGGCACATTGATCACAGCAATACCGACCACCTGCGAGCCTTCGCGCGTGCTATAGCTTATGTGAGAAACCCTGCGTCTGGCTGTGGTCTAAGACTGGCAGGTGATCTGGCGGTAGCTATAATGGTAGAGCTATACCGAAATCAGCTATAATTCTCTCTTTTTTTTTTTCAGTGTGGATTACGATTGATGACCTGCTTAATAATGATGATAATCGCTGACATAGTTAAGCTTGGGTTAATTTTGATCACCTGGGGTTCTTTAACGCGCACCCAATGCACAGTACACAAATTCACCGGCTACAATTCGTAAATTGCAATTTGGGCCGTAAAGTAATTATTTAAGTTAATTGGGGATTTATTTTTGCTAGGTTGAATATGTATTTCGATTTCTCTTGTAAGTAAACTCTACCTCTCTGAATAATCCACCTCAAGGAGCAGAATTATACGTTATCTGCAACAGGCGATTTTTAAGAATTTTGGAAAACAAACATTATCACCCCGTATATGGTAACTACGTGAACCGCATCGAGACGAATTTTAACTCTGTTTACAATAAGTACAAACACTCTTGAAGTCACCGTCACAAAATACAAGCAGCAACAACAGCGTTTATGAAAGACACTACACCTAATACATGTACAAAGAACAAGGTATGAATGGTAGCATCGTGCGCTATAGGATGAACAAGAAACACGAAAGACATGGTGAGGCACACTGTACAGTGTCTGTTCTGTTTCTTGTTACGCGGTGTTCTCTGTTTAGCGTAGCGCACAATGCCCATGTCATTTGTAACCAACTACCTCAACATCAGCCTTTGGTAATAGACGAAATAAAATGTAGATTCAGCTGACGTTCCAGACTGGAACGGTCAGATCGGTGGTTCCCGGCTTGTTTCCCTGCCCTGAGCGAGAGAATGGGTCACGCGACCACTGAGCGAAGGGAGTTCCCCGCTCACATCGAGCTTCCCGCGATATGAGCAAGGGTGGCGTGATGCGCGATGTTCACATATCCTGGCTGCGCATGCGTCGCTGTCTCATCGCGCGCCTCGCAGTGAGCGCACGTCACAGAGAGCGCTTAAAGTTCCAGTATAGACACACTTTATTGTCTAGTCGAGGCCTGCACCGATGTCTGTCTGTGTATCTGTCTGCTTATTAGTGTATGTAGCTGTTTGCGTGAAGGCTTCGCGGGTGGTTGTGGGCTTCCGTATGGGCGAGTGTTGTCCAGGTGGTGTTGGTTACGCGTCCACCGTCTGTGTAGATTCTTCTTGGGTTCTAGCTTTGGCGAAACACGCATGCGAGCTGATGTTGAAGATTTCAGGCGTGTGTATCTGTGTCGAAGCTAACTGGGGCGCAGGCTTTACTGGTGTTGTTGGTTGTGTCGATTTAAAAGAGTTCCTGAGCCTGTACTTGATGTGTTGCCTTTAAGAAGACGAGTCCACTTGTCGAAACGTTGGCTCCTGCTTTCACCTTGTTCTCGTTTTGCTCATCGTCTTGAATTTCCATCTCCCGCCATCCCCCTGTTTTCTCTGTATATATACAGTAACTTAAAGGACGCACAGAGGGCACAGTGCTTTCTCAAGTGTTGGGTTCTAGTCTGTTCGACGACGTGCCCACTTCGACGGTGGGATGCTCAGTATAGTGACGGTGACCAAACGTCGTCTCAAGAGTGGTGGACCATCCCGACCACAGTCAATGGAGAGTTTTAGGTTAGGGGACGCAAGCAGCTTGCGTACTCAAGCCGCTTGCGTCCCGTAGTTTAAAACTCTCTTATATGCTCTTTTCACAGAGACTCTGCCATCTATTCTGGTACAATTTCTACTTTGTTCCTTCTTTTTCCTTTCCGACTTTCAGTCAGGGCATGGCTTACGAAGCCCGTCTGTTTCAAAGGGCCTCGCCACATCTATCTACCTTTTTAGCTCGTGAAACGTGCTGATGAAGAGCGGTGAGGGTCGACGGGTGCTGCATCCTTCCCGAGGTGCCGCCTATATGCGACCGCCTGTTTCGCCTATAGTACGAAATGCCCCTGCTTAAAGTACCGCAGGTTTTCCCACACAGGGATTTGTGCACATGATCAATGGCGGATAGCTTGTGATTGAGACAGACTCAGTGTTGGCCCCATGAGAGGTTGTGCTCTATGATGGCCAAGAAGCGATGCGTCTTAACGCATAGGACGCAGATTCATCGTTGATAGAAATGCGATACGACAACGTAGGTTTCTGTGTAACTCACTCATGAGAGCTGCTATTGAACCAGTATAGGAGAATAGTGCGCTTACCTGTTTGGTAAGCGCACGACATTGTTTCTGCCATGGGGGAATCATTTTTGTCACGTCGTCGTATGTCTGCCGCTTCTTCTTCCTCGGTTCCCCCATATGCGTATTCACCCCCTTTCAAAAGTGCGCGTGTGTGTGCGTGTGCGTGCGTGCGTGTGTGCGTGTGCGTGTGCGTGTGTGTGTGTGTGTGTGTGTGTGTGTGTGTGTGTGTGTGTGTGTGTGTGTGTGTGTGTGTGTGTGTGTGTGTGTGTGTGTGTGTGTGCGTGTGCGCGTGTGTGCGTGTGCGCGTGTGTGCGTGTGCGTGTGCGCGTGTGTGCGTGCGTGTGTGTGTGTGTGTCTGTGCGTGCGTGTGCGCGTGTGTGCGTGCGTGCGTGTGCGTGTGTGTGTGTGTGTGTGTGTGTGTGTGTGTGTGTGTGTGTGTGTGTGTGTGTGTGTGTGTGTGTGTGTGTGTGTGTGTGTGTGTGTGTGTGTGTGTGTGTGTTGGGGGGTATGCCATTTGCCTCCTCTCTTTTGAAAGCGAGAGCACCGTCGGATGCACACTGGAAAATCCAACAAAACAACAGCTGACGCCATGTTTCCTTTTTGCACAGCGGCCACGTGTGTAATAATCTTTTTTTTATTACCTATTCCCTTCTTGGGCAGCGAGGATTCTATTTCGTGCCTCGCCGCAATGCACTGTGGCGGATGACGCGTCAGACGCCCCTCGCACGCCTGCATTAGATGCCTTTCACACACGTACATACGCTCAAGCAACAGGCTCTCGGCGTGCGTATGAATGCTCCCAAGCCTGGATAGCGGAGGAGGCTGTCTATACGCAGTTCCTGCTAAAACAAGTTTTAGCCAGCGCCGCTTGCATCATACCGGCTTCATTGGGGCCGTCTTACCATCTTTGGAAACAGAAAGGCAGCGTTGCTATTTTTAAGGCATTTAGTTTTCTTTGAACCATAACCGCGATTTCTTGTCGGTCTAACCGTTTTCATGGGCCAATTGTGAAGATAGTGTAGTTTAACCCCGGTGGTAACGGGAGCGCTCTCGACTTGTTCCCTTGTGATAGCTAGCGTCTTGAGACGCAGTCGTTGGGATGCTGCGCCTCGGGGCACAGAAGCTGCACGGGGTTGCGAACTGTTCCTTGAGGAAGTGGCGCTCGAACTGCTGCTCGGCTCCCGCGTACAGGTAAGGCACGGTGGTAAGTGGAGCGGCACCCATCATACACGGCGCGACAAATAACCACAACCCAAAGCTGCTTCTTCATTAACTTTAATCTAAAGCAGGGGGGGGGGGGGTCCTGATTAAGTATGATAATTTACCATTTCCCTATGGTTAGCGGTGTTGATTGAGAATCCGATCGGTTAATTATAACAATATGTGATCACTGCCGCCTGTTCAGCCTTTCTTTTAAGGCAATGGTAACCCGCAGTGTTATCTGTCGCTCAGTCCCCCCTCTCTCTCTCTCTCTCTCTCTCTCTCTCTCTCTCTCTCTCTATATATATATATATATATATATATATATATATATATATATATATATATATATATATATATATATATATATATATATATGGCGGTATACCATGGCGGTATACTATCCCCAGTGCAACCTCCATGTCGCTATACCATGCCTTCATCATTCACACTTATCTCCAATACTGCGTTTCCATCCCTGGGAAGCACCTACCATTCGCATGTACAACATCTTCAACACTTGCAGCACCAAACCCTTCGACTTGTCACATTTAATTCATCCAGAACACATGCAATTCCGCTTTTTGAATCCTTAAATATCTGACCCATATGCTATATTCTGAAAAAGAAGCTTAGTTTAATTATTTATACAATTCTACATAATGGAGCACCATATTGACCACACTGTTGACTTACTAACCCTAATCATACAAGATTTTCGCAGAACAATAATTTGCTGTTACGGTAGAAAATTTACTTTAAATTTATATGGGCCTCGATCATGTTTTGGAACCGGCTTGCATATGACTTAAAGGAACTCTATTGCGTCGCCTATATTTAAGCGTGCTTTAAATATGTCATCTTATTCATCGATTGGTCGCCACAGGCTCCCTATGGTTCTCACTTTCTTTAAATAATTTATATAATAATTTCATGCGAATATCGTTTTTGTCCATACCATTAATTACTATTCCTATTATTTCTTTCTATTGGCCAGAGTTCACGTTTATTGCTTACAAAATGCGTAATTACTCGCCCACGACTGTTGCTCTTTATTATTTCCGATATCTTTATAGCTTACAATGTTTACCGTTTCACACTGCCCGTAATTCCTGCATTTTTAAGTATGCAGGCAATTTTTTGTATATGCTTGTATTGCATGCATTTAAGATACATGCACAATGCCCCTTTTCTCCCAACATTTTAATTATATTACAACATTATAGGTTACATATCTATATATCTTACATATTTTCACTAGCATTACGTTGTCATTTACTTAGATATATAAAGTCTTACTCTTCGCTGTATTATGTTACTTAGGAAATTCCCCTAGACAATCTTGAACCCTGGGACGTCCTCCTGTATTAATTTACCGCTTAATATTGCCACGCAACAGTTATTTAATTGACCACGAGCAGGCCTATCATGATTGAAGAGACGATGAGAACAACGTTATAACCTGGCACAGGCTGTTATGAGCCATAATATAGGATCATTATCATCATCATAATCATAATCACGGGCTGTTCGTTCTCGGCAGGGCTACATTCATATGCGCTTGCAATTATACCCATATATAGTTATTCCCGTGCATCTTTATACGTAACATTTGGTGGAGGTTTGCGGTCCCTGTCCTCGTTACGGAGCTCCGCAGCAGACGCTCACTCGAGGTTTTCACCATGGCCTCCAGTCAATCAACTTCGACCCCACCGGCCGCTCTGCCTACCACAACGACTTTCATCACGCTTTCCGCCCCCAAAGATCATGGTGCCTTCACAGTCCTGGACGGTACCGACGTCAAAGACTGGTTGAACCTTACGAACGCATCAGCACTAATAACAGGTGGGACCCTACTATCACGCTCGCGAACGTTGTCTTTTACCTCGTCGGAACGCCTTCAGTATGGTTTCAAACCCATTAACACGAGCTCACAAGCTGGGACAGCTTCAAGCAGAAGATTCGCGAATTATTGGGGAACCCCTTGGGTCGACAGCTCGCTGCCAATAAACTATCTACTCGCGTGCAGACGGCAATGGAGCCATATGTAACCAATATTCAAGACGTCTTTGCTCTCAGCCACAAAGGTTGCTTTGGGGACGCGTGAAGCAAGAAATAGTTGGCCATCGAAACTCGTAAGGAATTGTTCAACTTTAACAAAATGCTGTACGACAGGTAAAGGACATCAGTTCCTTTCCAATGAGTGATGGAGTAAATGCGGCATGGTCTGGACAACAAAGCTTTCCGCAACATTCTGCGGCTCTCTGGTAAAGAAAGTGGAGTAACTTGGTTACTGCATCGATAGAAACGGCGTAAATGCCGTAGAGAAGCTAGCGGCAAGTTTCAGGGGCGCCTGAGCCGAAGAATATGGCTGAGCTAACAGCTTACCTCGGGCTACTAAAGTAATACGTACACTTCCTGGAGAAGTCCAAAATGGTGAGAGACAGTATGCACTTCACTGAAAGACGTCAGATGGGCTTCGGCAGACGAATACGCACACGCATTTTGGAATTCGACATAACATTTAATAAAGCTTACTTGGCTTAAGCATTACGATCAGATGGAGCCTCTTCTGTGGCGTGGGAACCTGTGACGCCTCTCTTTACGGCATCGGAGCCGTCTTGTCACATACCTTCCTGGATGAAAAAGAACAGCCAATCTTTTCTTTGAGAACACTGACTGCAAGTGAGGAGAAGTAGACCTAGATAGAACTCGAAACTCTAAGCACGGTATTTGGAGTCAAGAAATTTCACAAGCATTTATATGGCAAAAACTTCACCTTGCTCATGGATCACAAACTCCCGGCAGCCATCTTCGGGCCCAAGAATGGTGATCCAGCTCTAGCAGCAATGCAGAGGTGGACCACGACTTTAGTGGCGCCTGATTATATGGATCGGTAACCTATTAAGTATGCGAACGCGGACGCATTGTCCAGGCAACCGATTAACGTTCCAGAGAAAGAAGGGGAAGGTGTTCCTGGGTGAACCGCCAATAAGTAGCAGTGATTTAGCCGAGACGACTGCAAATGACCCTGTAATATTCCAAGTTCTGGAATTCGCTCTTTCCGGATGGCCAAATCAACCGACGAGAAGAAAGAAGAAGCTGTAACCATACAAATAAATAAATAAATAAATAAATAAATAAATAAATAAATAAATAAATAAATAAATAATGAGCTGTCAGAGGACAAGGCATTTTCCCATGAAGATCACGAGTGATGGTTCCCACAGCACTGCACGTGCGTTTGTTAAAACTGCACGAAGTGCATCCCATTGCTAGCTGAATTATGTATAAAGTACGAAGCTACTTGTGATGGCCGGAAATGTATGAGGAATTCTAGAAATGATACAAACAAATTTTTCGCCTGTGTATCTCAGAAAAACACATCCGACAGCACCCCTGAACCCATGGACATGGGCGCCATCACTGCTTAAACGGATGCACGTTGACTACGTAGAAATCGACGGCGTAAGTTTCCTCATTGTCACCGACAGTAATTTAAATTGCCTGGAAGGGCTGTCTTCGAATAGATCAAATGCAGAGAGGTATTCGCCCTGCTACGCATAATATTCGTATAGTACGGAGTACCAAGAGAACTAGCCTCAGCTAACGTGTTACAAATCGGAGCACACGAATTTAGAAATCACTTAAGTTGCAATCGATTCGAGCATACGCATATCAGCAGCCCCATACCACCCAGCATCAAACGTTTAAGACATTCTAAAAGATGACGAACAAGAGGGAGAAAAACAGCGCCTCACGAGTACAAAACCCCACATGTCTTCTTTTAAGCTATAAAACGATGCAACACACGTTAACGGAAAGGACATCGGCGCAACTTTTCTTCAGGAGAGGACTCCGCACTCTCACTCACCAGCGCCGTGCCCATTGTGCTTCTCGTTCTCGTCTGAAGCCTTTTTAGCACTAGTTACATATGTCTCGATTCTGGGCTCCTCAGTCTCGGAACGCAGACAAGTGAAGTCCACAATTATCAATCCCTAAGGTAAGCAGATAAAGGCGCGCAATCCAAGCGGTCGCATACTCCGACTGTTTCATCCAGACGGCACAATCCTTGTGCGAACCTTTCGAAACAACGCTGAGCCTTGGTTGCCAGCGAGGCTCCATAACAGGCACGGAATTCGCACGTACCACGTCCTACAAGGTGAAAGAAACATTTTGGTAGACGTTGACCACCTCATGCAGCTAACTGCACTTTCTCTGAAATCAGCCGGATCTACGGATGCGCTTGAACTGGAAGACTTGCCTACAGAATAGCTTGAAGTTCCGGAAAGTCTTGTGTGAGCGTGTAGCAAGCGGCCAGATGATTCTCAGAGAGACAAACACGACCACCTGACTGGCTTGACTTTCCAAAATAAGGATGGAGGACTGCAGCGAAGTTCGCCCCGGGCGCGCCCCCACTTTGTGTGTGTGTGCGGGCAACCGTGAGGGCAGCGCGCGCGCAAGCAGGTGTCATTACTCGGAACTCATTGGAGTGGAGGAAACGCCCATGTGCGACTCCTGTTGAACCATAGAAACGGTTGAACACATCCTATGTTTCCGTCCTCAGTGCGACGTCGAGCGTGAAGCTCTCCAGACAGCATTGAAACAGCTGGACTCTAGACCATTTTCGGAAATGAAAGTCCTTGGACCATGGTTGTACGTGTCGATGCCACAGAAAGCCCCGAAAGCGCTGTTGAAATATCTCAAGTCGACAGGTCTTGGCAACCATGTGTAGACTCGGTGCGAGCCTTCAAATGTGCGCGAAACTGTGCTCTCTCTCTCTCTCTTCGGCTCTATAACCCTTGCCCCATTGCAGGGTAGCAAGCTGTATGTCCGTCTGGTTAACCTCCCTGCCTTCCCTCTTCTCTCTCTCTCTCTCTCAGTTGACTCCAAAACGGCGGGCCTTACGTCGCCCCGCCAGTAGAGCTTTCTTCACCTAACATTTATCCTGTACCCCAGTCACAAATACCCTGACCCTACAACACAACCATTGCTTCGTTCCTTCTTATCTTTCTACCACCCCACTCCACCGTTTGCCAGTATAGGGTAGCAAAACACATCTTCTGTTTTCGTTGACTTCCCTGCCATTCATCTTTCCTTTCTTTCTCTCTGTTGTTTAGTTATAGTATATGAAAACTGTTTCAGCAGAGGCTTCCGCGAATGTCTGCAAATAGAGCCCGTCGAGAGAGACAAAACACGTCTTTATTGAAGATCTTGGGATGGAATACATCGTCGTCCTTTGGCTAGCATCTGGACGCAGAAGGGATGAGATAAGGAAATGGGGTATGAATGGCAGACTGGTGTTTTAGAGGTACTCCTCCAACCCTTCGCTGAATGCGAAAGTCGACGACTGTTCAAGTGATTACCTTGTAACCGTCGGGCAATTTTGTGGGATGGATCCATTTTACATGGATTTCCGGGCGTAGCGGTGGTGGCAGGATCGCCAAAACGTGTTGTCTGGCCGGCTTGTGATTTTCACATTCTACATAACGAGTACTCTTCAGCCACTGGTGCGTCATTATGGTATCGCGAACACTGAAAACCTCGTCTTTGAGGATGTTGCAGGTCGCACATAGATCCTCGGATCCTGTCTGACATGGCCGGGGTGAACGCCGTGTCAGTTCGCATACGCGAAGTATTCGACGTCGTGTGTCGTCCAAATTCATCATCATCATCATCATCCGCAGCAGCAGCAGCAGCAGCAGCAGCAGCCTGGTTACGCCCACTGCAGGGAAAAGGCCTCTCCCATACTTCTCCGACTACCCCGGTCATGTACTAATTGTGGCCATGTTGTCCCTGCAAACTTCTTAATCTCATCCGCCCACCTAACTTTCTGCCGCCCCCTGCTACGCTTCCCTTCCCTTGGAATCCAGTCCGTAACCTTTAATGACCATCGATTATATTCCCTCCTGATTACATGTCCTGCCCATGCCTATTTCTTTTTCTTGATTTCAACTAAGATGTCATTCACTCGCGTTTGTTCCCTTACCCAATCTGCTCTTTTCTTATCCCTTAACGTTACACCTATCATTATTCTTTCCATAGCTCGTTGCATCGTCTTCAATTTAAGTAGAACCCTTTTAAATTAAGGGTGACGCAAAGAGCTATGGAAAGAACAATGATAGGTGTAACGTCCAAATTCACGCTGGACAAAATAGGGGTCTGGGGGCAAAGGGCTGCGGATGGCTTCCTTCGTGATATCATCATCATCATCCTGGTTACGCCCACTGCAGGGCAAAGGCCTCTCCCATACTTCTCCAACTACCTTGGTCATGTACTAATTGTGGCCATGTTGCCCCTGCAAACTTCTTAATCTCATCTGCCCACCTAACTTTCTACCGTCCCCTGCTACGCTTCCCTTCCCTTAGAATCCAGTCCGTTACCCTTAATGACCATCGTTTATCTTCCCTCCTCATTACATGTCCTGCCCATGCCCATTTCTTTTTCTTGATTTCAACTAAGATGTCATTAACTCGCGTTTGTTCACTCACCCAATCTGCTCTTTTCTTATACCTTAACGTTACACCCATCATTTTTCTTTCCATAGCTCGTTGAGTCGTCCTCAATTTAAGAAGAACCCTTTTCGTAAGCCTCCAGGTTTCTGCCCCGTACGTGAGTACTGGTAAGACACATCTGTTACACACTTTTCTCTTGAGGGATAATGACAACCTGCTGTTCATGATCAGAGACTGCCTGCCAAACGCACCCCAGCCCATTCTTATTCTTCTGATTATTTCAGTCTCATGATCCGGATCCGCGGTCGCTACCTGCCCTAAGTAGATGCATTCCCTTACCACTTCGAGTGCCTCGCTACCTATCGTAAACTGCTGTTCTCTTCCGAGACTGTTAAACATTACTTTAGTTTCCTGCAGATAAATTTTTAGACTCACCCTTCTGTTTTGCCTCTCCAGGTCAGTGAGCATGCATTGCAATTGGTCCCCTGAGTTACTAAGCAAGGCAATATCATCAGTGAATCGCAAGTTACTAAGGTATTCTCCATTAACTCTTATTCCCAATTCTTCCCAATCCAGGTCTCTGAATACCTCCTGTAAATATGCTGTGAATAGCATTGGAGAGATCGTATCTCCCTGACTGACGCCTTTCTTCGTGATACATGTGATCTATTTCATTGGGTTGCTTTATAGACAGTGTGGCGAGCTTATAGAATGCATCACAAAGCTAATTAGCTGAGGAATTAAACAAAACCCACTAGGCTTCCGTCTGGCCTATTTATATGGCATGACCGAGCGTAATCTTCTAATCATAGTCTGTGCCAGCATCAATTAATTATTTGTGTTAACCGAGCTCAGCCTGGTTAACCTCCCTGCGTTTCCCTTATGACTTATCTCTCTCTCTCTTGTGTCACTATAGCACGCACGTTGCGACAAGCAACCACTGTTAATCACGTAACGCTACATATCCCTCAATTCAGTCGTAATGCTACAACCTTAACCCCCGCTAATCAAACAGAACATAGAGGTGTGTGCGGAGCAAACCAACGTCCCCCCCCTCCCCTTCCTTCCATCACTCATCCTTCTATATATTTTGTGCGACTACCATAGGAGACGTTAGGTCGTATATTCCAACGGCGAAAAAAAAGTTGTTGCAGAGGCCATCGATGATTGTCAAAGTAAGCGACCAGCTTATACGGACCGCAGAAATCAAATGGACAGACCAGCAATACTTCCGAAGTATACTACTGACGTCGATAAAGGTGTCTAATGATAGCATCGTCGACATGATTTAGTAGATGGCATGAGAGCCTGACAACGACGGCGGGGGCGCGACGACAATGACAGTGTGAAGACGATGGAATGGTGACAATGAAGATGTGACGGCGCGACGACGACGGCAGCGCGAACAAGACGGCACAATGACACCGAAATGACGACAATGAAATGACAACAGCATGACGACGATGACACGACAATGGCTGCGCCCATCTGCGCTTTCTTCTCCGCCGTTTATTCAATGGAGGGCAGACACCCCTCCAACCATTCGCTTGAAAATCATGCAGATTCTGCGCACTATGGGAGTATGTCTAAACGAAGCTGTGATGAGCCGGCAAAACGAACCGGTGTATTTCGACAAGAGACGCGCGATGTTGGTGGCGGTGGTAGTGGCGGTGGTGACGATGATGATGATGATGATGATGATGATGATGATGATGATGATGATTTATTGGTATCCCCTTTGAAACGGGGCGGTGACAAATATGCACCTAGCGTGCTTGAGGTAATCAGGCATGTTATAGATGCTTTTCAGCCTAGCCGTTTGCGTGCATCTTAATTTTTTTTCTCTCTTCCTCAACAAGAAACAGTCGGTTGCCTGGTGGCAATTGCAGACACACACATATCCGAACCCGGCGATCCTTCACCTCTGCTACCCCGACATTTATTCGTCCGACGATTGTAAAGCGTGCGGAGTCAGAGCGACGCTGCAGCACATGCTGTGGGCATGCACCGATAGCGAGCAGCAGGAGTCCCCGATGAACGGGGTAGACATGGGAGTCTCGAACCGAGGGGCGCGTTGGGAGGCGGCCCTGCTCAGCCACGACCTCGCTGATCAACTGTGGGACGTCCGGCACGTCGAGGAAGCCGCCCGAGTCCAAGGACTCGAGGCCGTCACCTAGGCTGGGGTGCGTATGGCCCCACCCCGCCCAAATCGCCGGACATTTACAATAAAGTTTTCACTCACTTCCTTAACACATTTATATATACCTTGTACCGTTACCTATGGGTGTAATGAATCCGGTTCTATAGATATTTTCCTTACTCTATTCCACCAATACTCTAAATGCATCTTGCTTATATAAACTGCGGACCAGTGAATACTTCCATCCACTTTAAGTTCCAGCTCTTCTGTAAGGTGTACGTTACCTACGTTTATTGCTGGGTGAATACCTTTGCATTCCATTAGGATGTACGGAGTTGTCTCCGGATGTTTGCTGCACATACCTCATCATGTTAAAAATATTTACTCTGGTATCATCAGGCAACCAGCTCGAGACGCAATATAGCAAGGCACTTCCCTCTGTGCTTTCGTACAGGCCTTTCCCTCTATCATCTTTCTTGCTGCTCTTGTAAATCTCCATGGCCCTTTCTTGTTTCCATCCTTTGCAACCAATTTTATGTTTTTCTTTCTTTTTGATTACTCCTGGTTGCTTACTTACACTTTCAAATACCCTGTACTTAGTTGCCAACTTTCTTGACCTCTTCCTTTATACTGTGTCCGCGCTTTCAGGTACATATATCTGTACACCTTAGCCGCCAATTAATAAAGGGAAAATGAGACATCCACCCAATCGTAGCAATTGCTTCAATGGAAACCCATACGGGTTCACCGAAAGAAAGGCCTCGCAGTTGAAGAAATATTCATCCTGATCCGGGGCTCGCACCCGGGACCACCGCCTTTCCGGGGCAGCGGCTCTACCATCTGGGCTAACCAGGCAGCTAGTAGAAAACGAAACTGTATACAAACGAAAATGTATTTTCATCTGCGTTGCTCAGACTTTCTTCCAAACTAATTTTGATCTGCCCTTCTCCGACTTCAAAAAAGCCCAACTCATGTCCCACTGCACTGCCTCATTTGGGGTTTTACCATGGGACCCCAACGCCAACCAGCATACCGATCTTTGATATTAACTTCGGCGACACAGCGCCACCACCGACCACCGCATCTAAACCTAAAGACGCCACAAAGCTCGTGCGCGACAGCACGTGCTTCTCAAAGAGCTAGTTGGCGTTGAGTGACGAACCCGCCCCTCAATCCTGTTGGGTGAGAGCACGTGCCGGTGTCTCGCCGCCTTTGTACCGGCGGAGAAATGCCGAGGCGCCTACTTGCAAAACGGGCGAAATAGCCAAAAGAAGCTATTCGCTTTAAAGGTAATCGCCCCCCCCCCTTTCCCCCATTTAATGAGCAGTTACTACACCTCAGAGTGGCCCGCAGGCGAAATGACAGGTGATGCGAAATTTTAGGTAACGTGCAAAGCTGGAGCCGTTGTCATATATAGGCCACACACTTTCCTTGCTTACTTTGCGAGGGGATATGGGCCAGGCACTTCGCTTTCGGTGTTCCAAACAGGTGTTAAATATATTCAACTAAAACCCCCGTGGCTGTCCATTCAGAGCGACATGAATGGCCCCTTGACTGCTTGAAAGGTGCCAAGGTTGCATACTGAACCGACTGCGCCTAAAGATTGGCCGCGCCAGTCGTGTGTGACCACACATCCTCGTTCTGTTCTAATCTGCGTGCAATAAGCAAAACAGCGACAGCCCTGACCTGAAATTTCACTGAGGTTAGCCAACATAACGGGTATGGTCAGATATACTATAAGCATAGAGAATCATTCAGTAATTTAATTGACGGCGACGCTACGTCTTTCATCATTTCTGTTTTGGGACTCCATAAACCTGCAGAACAGTGCGATTAAGTTCGCTATAGCACAGACATCAGCCTGTCGTCACGGGTAAATATATTATTACCGAAAGCCAAAATGCTAGTAGGCGAAAAATAACCAGTGAAAAGCATCGGAGACAGCGAAGCGAGGCATCACGCGAGAGCTTTCCCGCCTGCAAGATAATTATCGAACGTGGGAAAGCAAACAGGGAAAACAAAACCGCATTGTCTCTGAGCGCGCTTACGCTCGCTCACGAACGGGTAGCGAGTCCCTTCTGAAGGGCTCACACGCGCGGTCCTGTCCGGCGTTGTGCGTGCAATGGTGTTACGTGTTTGTCGCATATAATCCTCCTGTGTTTGCCGGTTAGACGTCACCTCCTCCGCACACGTCGAGAGAGAAAAGAACGAGGCAAACGAACGGCTGCGTAGTGGCGGGGAAGGTGAACAAAGAGTAGTCGAAAGCGATTACGTCGGGCTCCCGAAAACCGGAAAGTCAGCTGGCCAGAGCGCTCTAGCATGTCCCAGCGGCAGCGTTATCCGGAAGACGCGATGCCGAGCGCGTAGCCCCGATGCTAAACTTAGGTGCGCGCGCGCGAGCGGTGGCAGCAGCCGGCGCGAACACCGCTCCACCCGTTTATTTTAGCGTACTGTTGCTGCTGCTGCGGCGCGGCAGCGGCGGCGTGCTCTTGTTCGATTTCCGTCGGCCTATTAGGCGAGAGCGGCGCGCGGCTCTCTCCGCTGCTCACTTTCTCCTCTCCGTGCTGCTGGCCACCGGCAGCCTCGAGGACAGGCCCGGCGTGGTGACCCAGAAGCCTGGACTCTCTGGCAGTCCCCCCCTCCCCATCCTTTCCCCGCAGCACCGAGCATGTGGACCCGGGCAGAGCGTATAAAAGGCCACATCCGGCCGCATCACCGGACACAGACACAGCTTCACTTCTCCCAGTGGATATACCTCCCTGACCAAAAGTAGACGCCGGGTGAGTCGCGGACGCCGGCTGCACCGCGACTGACGGGCTCTCCCCTGGGGCTCGCGCCCGTCAGGCCCGGTGCTGTGGGCACGCCCCCCAATGCCGCCGCCGCCGCCGTCGCCGCTGCAACGGGATGCGCGAGCTCACAACTCGGGACGCGCAACGTGTGAACGCCGCGAGTGCGCTACGCCTGCGATTACCAAACGGAGGACTATGCAGCCCCAGGAAGCGTCCGAAACCGCTGTGCTAAACAGGAAATCATCGGAGAAGGCCCCGCATCGTGAAGAACCAAACTAACGTGCCTATGCGTTGTCTATCTCGTAGGGTAATATCAGCAAACAGAAGTGAACAGCGTTTGCGCACGACACGCGGTCGATATGCAGTGTTGTTTCAAGTGACGCCCATTCGAGAACGTAACAGGACAACAACGTACGCCGAAAAGCTTTCGTTCTCGCTCTTTATCACGGTCGGATCAGGCGCGCGAATATATGTGTCAAGCACGCGATGTTACGAGGCCAACCGCTTGGCGAAAGGGTGAAGCGCTTGACAGAACCGATGCGATACGAGAGAGCGCTCAGCTGAAGCGTCGATATCTCAACTGACCGGGATGCGACGATTTGGCGAGCGCTTCCCGTTCATATACAGGAAGTGTGATTACAATCTTCTGCCTACAAGGCGCTGTCACGCCTCGAAATCGTGTCGGCTAGCATACAAAGGAAGGGTTATAGGGCGGAAGTCGCTAAACGCTAGCTCTCATACAGGTGCTACATTGATGCGCTGATCCTTTTTGATACCGCGCTTTCTTATCTCTCCCGGAATCTGACAGCTGATTTATTACAATGTGTTGCATTTAGCCTTTTCTCGAAACGAATACTGTGAAAAATGTTTATTGGTTGTTTCAGATGTTTTTAACATTCAACCGTATCTTTGCCAGAATTATATTCATGTAGTTCATGGAATAGGCATCTTGGTGTATCATTGTAATCAAGAGGCGAAATGATTCTGAGAAAATTGCCGCACATAATGGAGCGTACGATTAAGAGCACTCAGCTTCACGGCTGTAACAAAACGGGTACTAAGGAGAGGTATGACAAGATCCGCACTTTACTAGAATTCTTATTATCTCACTCGTTAGCTTGTACAGGCCTTCCGTAATATTTATGAAGTATTCGTTGGGTCGCCTTTTTCTCTCTCTTTACCCCTCCTTTAGCGGAGCCTGTAATTCTGCAGCATAAATGCGGCAGCCGTTAAGTTATCTTTGGACTTGGGACCGCAAATAGCCGATGCGACAACACAGATGCAGTTGCGCGTGGCAAAGAATGTTACTAATAGCTTTAAAATTGTTATGAGTGGACGCGGTCATCAGTAGAGGGCTTCCGATCTCTTTTTGCTACCCATCACTGAAGCGAACACACTAGACAAGAGTGGTGTTCACGTCCAAGCTAACGCATCACTTCCATTATCGCATGCATTTCTGCAAGCATCATGCACGGTACTTGTTTCTTGTGCAGGCGTCTTACGCAGTGGCGCCAGCAGTAGCGGTGGTGGTCGCTTGCTCTGATAATTGTGCATCCTTCTGCGCAGCATGTCTTCGCAGTTACGGCTGGGGGCTGTGGCCCTGACTGTGCTCCTGATGGCCTGCCTCGTGCCACCCACGGAGCAGAGCCATAAGATCAAGAAGCTCAAGCTGGGCGCTGCGGCGGCCGCCGCAGTTGTGGGCAAGATCACTCCGCTGGCCGCGGCAGCCGGAGTCGCGGGTGCCTCGCTCGTCGGCAGCGCAGCCGTCTCGCACCTCCTCCACTCTCACCACCACCATCACGGCGGCCACCACCATCATCACCACTTCTTGCCCGTCCACCACTCGCACCCTGTCCACATACCCATTCCGTGAGTGCGTCCGTGAGTGCGACCGTGCCACGCGCCTGCGTTGTGCACGGCACGTTTCATCACTTGGCCATTCATATATGTCGCTTGATGAGTTATTGTGTCAAGAGCGTCACTCGACCATGAACTGCTTGTCCCGAGGGCACACATTGCGGCTTGCTTCAACGCTCGATGAAAGTGTGCGTTTGGTGCACTCTAGTTTTATGGTTGACGCAGGCGTTCATAAAGAGTAACTTTGCAATATTAGCAGAGAGTAATGTAGTTGTACTAGTAATACTGCTTTCGACATGGGATGTGTTCCAGATCTCAGGAGTCGATAGCTACTTTGCCGTCTTGAACGTATCAATGTTGGAAACGATGCCAAGTACTTTGCTGTCTATTCAGATGACTACACAGACGAGCGATATTGCGGAGAGCTATAACCTGCATGACGTACGTCCTCTTAGTTTGTGTTTGTGGCTTCTTCGTCTTGCGCCGCTCATAATAATTTGGCGTGGGTACTCTTTAGGCGAGAAACACCAGCCCTGGCAAAACGCACGCACATTTCAGAAAGCGATGTGCGCCAGCCGTCAATCTGCAGAAGCCTGCGAACAATCGCCTATTATGACACATATCGAGGAGTACATCTAAAATATCATCTGAGAAAGAAGTCACTTAATTTCTACGCATTTGTGAAGAAAACAAGATTTGGGTACCAGGAGGGGAACAATCCAAAACATGTTCGTGTACCAATGCTCAAAAAATAGCTTTCTTACTACAGGTGCTAAATGAGACAGTGTTGCATCCTGGAACGAATATGAACACACCCAAAAGATACACCAGATCATTTTGTCCAGCAGGTCACATGCGACGAAATGAAGCCGTGGACGTTTGGGATCGCACACTTTCAATGAGAATCCGCGTGTTCTTTGACGCTGGAGTTGCCAAAGCTCGAGTACGAAACTGCAAGAACAGAGTAAACACTCGCAGGTCCTGACATTAAAAAAAAAACTAGAACATAGGACAAGTGGGCTTTGGTGCAGACCCCTTCAATAGCGGCAATTTTTTCTATATCTACCGTTCTGTACAGGGCTATTAGAAACAAGATGAAACCGCTAATGTCGATAGCTGGGCGAGTTTGTGCGGTTGCAATGATGCAAACTGCGCGAGAAGACGGGGCACCAGGTAAGAAAAGGAACAGACGAGCGGCAGTCCGTCTGCGCTCGTCTGTTCCCTTTCTTACCTCGTGCTCCGTCTTCTCGCGCTGCTTGCATCAATAAAACCCCTAGAATTATTCTTCACGCCATGTTTTAGAAGTTTTTAAAATAAGCTTTAAGGGCAGGCTTTTAGAATGTTTTTTTAAAAATTGTTTTAGGCGCAAGAATAAGACGGACAACAGAATAAAAGACCCGGCCTGTCCGTGACTTTTATTCGGTTGTCCGTGTCTTACTTTGGCGCCTAAAACCATCTTTAAGAGCCAGGTACATCTAGCCCGACGGCAGATGTTACTAAACTATTTTAGAACGTTCTTTTTCAGACACGCCGTGGGGGCGTATTAGCTTTGGCGTTGCGCTACTAAACCCGAGGTCGCGGGATCAAATCCTGGCCACGGTGGCCGTATTCCTACGGGCGCGAAATGCAAAAACGCCCGTGTGCCGTGCATTTGGTGCACGTTGAATAACCCCAGGTGGTGAAAGTTAATCCGGGGTCCCCCACTACGGCGCGCCTCATAATCATATCGTGGCTTTGGAACGTAAAACCCCAAAACGTATCATTGACTTCCCTTGTGAGTTTTCTAGTGTCCGAGTTAAAAGTTAAGGCGCGCCTTTCATTTCGCTTCGCTCAAAAGGTGTAAATTGGAATTAGTTGCAATAGTTAAGCAGTGAATGCTCTCTTGCGCTTTCACGGGCATCCTACTAAAGCGCAGGAACTAAAGTTGGAGGTAAAATGAGCTAGATAGAAATTTGCTGCATGATATAAATGCATTAAAACGACTTTATAACGAAGTTCTTGGGACCTCCACAATCCTTCGTTATACAGGTCACTTTGTTCTAAAGACAGCCCGCCGTATTGCCCACAATAAAGCAGGCTAAGCACGTACAGCAAGATAAAACCTTTATTTGGCATGAACTCAACAGACTTAGTAATATAAGTCGAAATTTTTTTTTGTGAACACTTCGTCTGACGGAATGTGCGACTGCAGCCAACCTTATTGCACCGAGTTTCACGGCACATGCTTCGCGGCGAAACGCAGGAGTGCCGCAAGATAACGCCGCACATGGCCAAATCCCGTTGCCGTCTCTTTTCCGCTAAAGTTGTTGGTTCATTTACAGGCTTTTCATCACTGTTGTTTTCGTTGACATTCGCAACCGTTGCGCTACAGGCAGCTTAGAAGACGTCGTCGGTCACCAATTATGATTACATCATTACTTCATCATCGACTGCGGCGTACTCGTCAACCGTCGCACCCGCAGCTGTGTTACAAGCAGCGTACGAATTGAGCGATTCCCGGAGCGTGCAGCAGGGCTGTAACTCTCGTTCACATCGTCACACTCGTCGCTTGCGTCGCTAGCGATGCCATTAGCCCTAGCGCAGCTCAGTGACGCCTGCGGAGGGCAGTGACGGCACCGTCAAGTGGCATTCGTTGTAAAGCAACGAATCAGCCCATTCAGGACATCTAAATTCCAGGCTCACAATACATACGAAGCATAGGAATTTGGCCGGGATATAATCAATCCTTCGTTATACAGGTCTTTTCTTTTTCTTTGTAGAGGCGTCGGAATTAAGCACCAGAATATGCATTTACTTGAAGTGTAACAGTTATTTTTCCCTGAATAATTTATTATCCAATCTCTGAATACATTGATTACAATGCACCATTTTTTCACAGCATTGCCAGCTTAAGCGTGTCTTTCAATCTGGTAATTGTGTGCCCCACGCATTGACACACGGACTCGAATAAAAAAATACACCCGACGGAGTTTCTACCATGGTCGCTGCTTTATTGTTTTAATTTCGTTTGCTACTATTCCGCGTACGCGAGTGAAAAATGACATTGGGATAGCAAGACTAGCACGTGCAACCCTAAGATATCTTCAACAAATATGCACGCTATTCGCAAGCAACGAGGTAACATTGTAGCTATTTGCAGAATACGAATCGCGGGTACATTACAGGAAGGATGCGACTTCAGAACAAATAACATAGCCAGTTGTCCGAAAAAGATAAATTTAAATGATACTGATTTGAAAAGAAAGGTTAAACGATGATGTATTGTGGTATGTCGACAAGTCTCAAAAGAGGGACTGTAATCTTTTAAGAGTCTGTCACGCATCTTAAGGTTTCACCGCTACGCATATATCAATGCCGCCGTTTAAATGAAATTAAAACTATCAGGAGAAGGACGGGAAAGTGGGAGAAGACTGCGGTCAGACCGCTCTGGTGCTCCTGTAAGCTGCTCTCTGCCGTCGGTATAAAGGGCAAGTGGAAAAGCCAGCTTCTCGTGCTTACGACGAACGGGCTCGTACTCTTTATGCCCACTATGCGTGATCTGAGCACGATTCTCCTTACTCTTTCTTTCTGCGTTCCTTGAGTAATGACGTTCTTTAGCGAGAAAGCAAGAGTGGCCAGCTAGAGTGTCATGACCCTGCAGTTACCTCTGAAACTGAAACTTGTAACATGAGACCACCGAGATTGATACAAATATTCCAAGGTACAGTAATTATTCCGGGCAAGTATTCATGATTAAGAATTTATAAAAGCTAAGCGGCAAATGATCATAAAAAGTGAATATGGATGTTGTGGGGTCACATATTGTACAAATTATGCTGATATATTTGTTTAATAGTTCGTCATATTATCGCACGAAGCCGAGTCCCCGCTATCGCCATGATCGGCCACTCAGCAGGACGGATGCTAAGAAATAAAGAGACTCGGAGAAAAATAATTCTTACAAACAAAGCCCCTGGTTTCTTGAAAGGCTTGGAATCACTTAGTTTGCCGTCATTATGTTTAAATGGGTGTCATTATGTTTAAATGGGGAGGAGATTAGAGGTAGCTCGATGTGCAGGACATATTAGTGGGAAGCAATAAAGGTGCACGTTCGAAATGATTGGTCATACGCAAAATCAATGCTGTCGGTTCAGCCTCGCGCGAGCAACATTTGCCCACTCCTCTCTTTAACTCATCATTCATTCGCCAAGCACTTCGTGGTTGTGCATTAAACAGAGTTCGTTAAAAGCTTAGCGGCATTTTCGTTTACAGGTGAAACAACAGCGGGAAATTAATGATAGAATTTTCTGACAATATAACGCCATCTTTCTTCGGCATTCCATTCACCATTCACCGCACAGAACACTGTATGTATGCGCCACAGTTGCAGACATTTTGACAACGAACCATGTTCAAAAGGACTTGTTGCTGTGCAAGTTGGTGCGGTTTACTATACATCCTTTTTATCGGCGCAAAAACATACAACATGGTGCATGTGTGTGTCGTGTTCTCCATGTAGTGTCTGTTTTCGTGCCGTTAAAAAAGAATGTATAGACGAACTATGCGTCGGCGATTGGGGAACAACGCTGTGTAACCAACTTTATTCAGAAGTAGGGTGCCACAGATGCTACAGTGCGCGTACTCTTAGCTGTTGGTGAATGACAGAGGTATATGACGAATGAATTACATGGACATGTTCGTTCGAAAAAAAAAATCACGGTAGAACCAATTTAGAATGATTTTCTGAATTATGCGAGAGCATTCGCACAACACACATACTTCATGCAGTTTCCCTTACAGCCGATTGAGCGGAGTGTGCTCTGCGCGTCTCTGGAGACCTCACTCTGATATTGACGCGCATGCGCGTCAATATCGTGACAGCACGACGGTGGCGGTATTCTTTCGCTCTTTTGTCGCGCGTATTTCGTGCCCTAATCGACTCTTGACGTGGCGCCGTAGATGGGTATTCGCTTACCACGCTGGCATGCCCGCGTTCGGTTCCTTGCAGGGTGCTATATTTTCTTTATTCTATTTCCGCGGTCATCGCATTGACGTATTTCGTATTTCGTATGACGTACATCGTATTTCGTACTCATAGAAGTACGAAAGGGGGGTAGGGTATCGCATTTAAAAGTTGTCTTGCGCAGGGCTGCTGCAGAAACATGGGGCCAGATTCACAAAGCGTTTTGTTCGTATAGGATATTTGCCAATGGCTGGCCGCTTTCGCTATATTGTGTCCAGCATCAGGATTGGCTGAAATTTTCTCATACGAACAATTATAGCGTAAGAGCTTTTTTTTTTGTAAATATGGGCCCTGGTTCTTTTAGCACCGATGGAACCGGAAAGTTGTCCAAACTGTGCAAGTGATGTCAAGACGCACGTCAGCGTGCTTTAAGGCCTGCTAGCGTCCATGTTTCGCAACGATCTATTTAATTTTCCCTTCTTTTTTTATCCTTCCTCTCGCCCAGTGGCCGATTCCGACGATAACGGCTGCGCAATGTTATTCGATGTAATGACCTAAAGCGCAAAGAAGGAAAAATAAATGAATTTCTACAAGATACGGCCCTTGGCTTCACAACAGTAGCTGATTTTGGTTACAGAGAAAGAAATCGCTGTCGAAATGAAGCGAATCTTGTACTTACAATGTTATCACCAAGCTCTCAAGGTTGCCGCTTCTTCCGCGCATGCGTTGAGGCAGGTGAGCTCGGCGGATGAGAAAGTAAGGCTGCTAAATGCTTCCAGTCAACTTCAATTTTTTTTCTAATCATCAAAGCCATCATCATCGTCATCACCATCGCAATTTTGTCCCTTTCTTTTTGTTCCCCTCTCACCTTTCTCCAACACTGAGTAGTTAAAAAAAGAAGGCTGAGCCCTCAGCTTTTTTCCTTATAATAAATATTCCTCTCTTTCTCTCTCTCTATTTGGACTGTCCTTTCCATCTCTTTACGCTAACCATTCGAATGACGCGTGCGAGGAACATTCATATTTGCACAGTGCTCGCTATTCCCCCACTCCTCCTACAAAAGGTACCTCACCAAACGCAGGAAACAGTTCGCGATCTAAATATATCCCACCGCTTCTGGCCGGGTGCGGCTATTCATAAACGGCGGCATAACGATTAGCGGAATGTTATATACAGGCGCTTTTCCTGCTCTATATATTCATTCACCTACTTCCTTTTCCTCCATTATATCAGCCACATAGGCTGGCTTCCGCAAACAGCTTTCATCGCCCTATTATCACTCGTGCTAACTCCGGTTCGGAAATTTCCCCGTTATTCCATAATTGCTGTGTGGCATTTTCGCTTATTCCGTGACAACTACAGGTCTACGCAGTAGGTCACCAGAGCTCTTATGGCAGTGACACACATTCAGGACCACGGGCACGTTGATAGCTGAGCATTCTTGTTAAACAAAAAGTGGATATGTGGTTTGATCACACTACGTGTCAAGGCATCCTATGCAATCCAACACAGCGCAACGGCCGCCTTTATAGGGCGCCCCTCTTAAACCACCTGTTTATTTGTATTTTTCGAGAAAACTAGATATTGTATGTTTCATCCACTTTAAAGCACTTGCTTTTAGTTAGCTACCAGGTAATGTGAAAATGGCCCTTTGTAGAAGCACAAGCTGTGCGATTCAAAATATTTGGAATCAGCAACTATGATGTTTTCAGAGCATCAGATTTGAAATGGCTGGGACATCTACGTGCGAAACGATTGCAGTTAGGCATAATTAGGCTTCTTTTGACTAACGGTGCAAGCTTCGCGAAGTTTTCATATCATGTGATTTGACACTTGAAACTGTTTTTCTCAAACAGTAAGAACAAGGCGTATGCCAACAGCGGGACGTGGGAAACTTAAGTTGGAACAATTATATGTCGAAATGATATCTTCGTGTTGGGGAATGTTGTTTTGGTTGGATAATTTGAAGAACAAGAAAAATAAAAGAAAGAAAAGAAAAGAGAAAGCGCAATCCAACAAGAGAATATAGCGGTCAATGAACAAAATTACTAGCCTGAGTTTCTGTGCTACAGGCTATGAGGACCCTACGAGGATTTATACGTGCTGACCTCAAAATATTTCAACATAAGTTACACGAGTCACGCGTAACAAAAGAGCCGGGACTACTTACCTGACATACGACATCCGTGGCTGGTCAGCCTCCTTTATTGGAATCGCTGGCACTGCCTGCTGTGGTGTGCAATTATTTTGTTGTGGTGCGGAAGACACACGACACTATTCACCTAAAATGGAACAGGAAATAGCAAACAAGCTTCCATACTTTCTGTATGCTGTGAGAGCAGTCTCACGTGCATTGAGTTCATGGCATCCTCACAGAACTTGCTGGAATTATATTTTTATTTGTGTTGATATTAAACGGGGGAAATTGCTTGGCGGCTATTTCTTTTGCATGTGAGTTTAATTGCGTAGTACTTGAAGGGATTCTCTTTAGTTCTTTTTTCATACTCTTGAGGTATACAGCGAACTTTCGGTTCGAAGTAACTACCACCTGACATGCACTTGTTCTTCAATTAATTACAGCCTCATACCATTTCGTTCATTGACCCTCATGAGTGTTTTCTAATTTAGTTTAACCCAAAAGGCGGTCGGATAAGAACTCGCTTTTTGAAAGGATTGGTGGACGCAATCAACACCTCCGTAAGTACATGCTTTCTGTTGACATCATCGGAGCCATTGTGACGCTATTCTTTGTCGATGTGGCTTATAAACACACTAAACATATGAAATACATAAGGTAGCATCGTACTATCTGTAGGAAAATTTCCCAGACAAGCTTGCTTAAAACTAGAGCAAACATAAACTCGTCTGCCAAGGAATACAGTTAAACTGCCCGCCTTGAGCGAGACGGTTACGTTGTACGTGGCAGACTGTAGTCCCCCCCCCCCCCCCCCCCTTCTCCTCGCTTACTCAAACACTTAGCTTGGCAGCCTTTGTCGGATTTGTGCGTCTTGAGGTCTCTTGAAGGTCCAGAGGTCTCTGTATAGAATGCGTGTAAAGCCAGCGCGGGCGACAGCAGCGCTGCCACAGAGCTTCATGTCTACTTTGACCGTGAACGCACTGGCTTCAGAGTTTCCACGGCAGATATAGAATGATTACTATACCACCAGCTAGTTAGTCGGGGATGGGTCTGGAATACGTGTTACTCATTTGAATTCCTCTAGGTAACACTGTTAGTGAAGCCCGTCGATCGTACCTGACGTGCCCCTTTCCAAAAGATCCCTATACTAAGCGTACATGCGGCCCGCAGGTTCCACGTGCACTCACACAGCGATCACCACCACCATCACGGCCTGGTTGACTTCGGCTATGCTGATCACGGATTCGGTCATGGTCACGGCCACGGCCACGGTCACGGCCACGGCTTCTTCGCTGACTACGGCCATGGTTTCGGCGGTGGCCTCGTGGGCGGATTTGGCTATGGCGGACACGGAGACTACGACGGTTGGTGGTGACCTCCCGGACACAACTAAGGGCCTCGACACACGGCCGGCGTCCCGCCTCGGCGCCACACCATAGAGTCGCTGGGAAAAGTGCCCCGGGGGGCACCGCTAAAAATTGCACAAAAACGCTGCTGAACAATCATCGGGCGTGGATAAGACGTGGTGCTCTCCAGTTCGCGTATGTCGCCACAACCTTAAGTTATTCTAGAAAAGGCAGAATGATTGGTTAATATAGAGCTAGAAGATGGGCAAAAAAATTACGGAGATTCACCCTTGAGCCAAAATCCTTGAGAGCTTGATCCAGCCTTTCAAGAATAGCTCGGGTGCGCTCACGTTTTGATGGTTTATGTGCCGGCGGTGGTAAACTGAGGTCGAACACCGCTCGGCTGCAAGAAGACATTGGCGCGAGACTAGACGCCATGGATGGTCCCAGCATGTCAGCTGCGACTTTCTGCAAGCAATTTCGCAGCGGCTCTAGGCTGCTCCGCCCTGGGAGCGGACGCGCGTGGGCGGGATGGAGAGGCAGGTAAGACTGGAGGGGAGAGATTTTGTGTTGGCACTTTTTATTATCCACGAAGGGAGGGAGCTTGGCGGCGTGTCGGTGCCGTTTGGTAATGAAGAATCAGTGTGGTTTTGTGGCAACGTGCTGAATGTGTCTGTGGTCGTTTGTATCGTGTGACCCCTCCGTAACATGCGTGTGTCATTGTCACACTGCCACTCAGGTAAATATATTCGCCAGCAACTAGGCTGTAAATACTTGTACATAACACATCTCGTTGGTTTCAGTATAAATACAGCTCATATACGTATCTTCGCAGCCTTTACACATCTTTTTTTTTTTTCGTCTTAACCAAATAATAATAGATGAGGTTGTTACTCTCTCACATCATTTGTGTACCGTTGGGCATGTTTTTTGTCATTATTTTCGTGTATTTCGTGTCGTTCTTTAGTGTCTTACAACAATGTTCCCGCGGAGTGAGTGTGTACCCTTACCACTTATAGGATTTGTTTTCTTTTTCTTCTGAATATATAAGCGTTTTTGTCAAGAAGTGTCTAAACAGTTCACATTGTCACTGGCAGTTTTTTGCGTAATCATGATATGAGTGGCTGGCATTCTATACAAAATAGAAGCTTTATTTAATCCTTGTGTTGTTTCAGCTTTTCTTCTTTATTTTTGCAATAATTCTGCTGCAATAAGGTCTTACAGTTTACAAACGCCCTGCGTTTCCATGCATAGATAAAAGAACGGTTTGTTACAAACACTCCTAACCCTCGTTTTGTCATGTGAAGTTTGTGCCACTTCGTGTAAGCATTTTTCTGTGCGTCATTGACTGTGAAGTCACATCTTTCGTGATCGCATTCAATAGCGACCCTTCTTAGTCAATAAAGGAAGTCTATCCTTTTTCACTGTCGTTCAGCACTTGTTGTTTTCATGAGTGTTTTAAGTTACCATATCAACTATTTACAACAGCAAAAAAAAAAGAAAACGAAAAAATTACGAAGTTCCTATGGTAATTAGCTCCTTAGACGCATGTCGCCTTTGAACTGACTACCACAAGCTGTCTCACATGTGCGGCGGTGTTCATGAGGACTGGAATCGGAAAATGAAAGTTAAACAATCATGTAAAAAATTTAAATTCTAGAGTTTTACCTGCCAGAACCCCGATTTGGTTATGAGGCATGTCGTAGTGGGGGACTCCGGATTAATTTTGACCCTCAGGGGATCTTTAGCGTGCCCCCAATGTACGGGACACGGGCGCTTTTGCATATCGCCCCCATCTAAATCCGGCCGCCGCGACCGGGATTTGATCCGGCGACCTCGTGCTTACAGCGCGACACCATAGGCTCTAATCCACCGGCGTGTGTGATCGTATAAAATACAAAGTTAAACATCCTATAAACAATACGATGGTACAACCAAACCTACGAGCGAATACGTTGAAACAACCAGACACCACTTTTTTTCTCTTTTTTTATCGTAGTCGTAAAGCTGTGTCTTGGCCTTTCTTGAATAAACGCTCACCACCTACCTCTAAACGAGAAGTCTGCAATTTCCTTTCAAGCTTTAGTTTAACGTATACTTTTCGTCCTGTATAAAATATATAAGTTTATCTTGCCAGTTACCTGCTTATCGATAGTAAGAGCTTTGATAATGACAGCATGCACAGGTATTGTGTGATGTACAATAAGACACTATATCGTGCACAAACAATTGTGCGCTATTCCAGCAATCATATATTAGTGGTGTAGTGAAAATGAAGGAGATGCTCCTGAAGGTGCTGAACGCTACTCAGTGGCCTCATGAAAGTGGGTGTTCAAAAGCGAGTTAAGATGAACCACAGATAAATGTGCAATGCACAGACCTGGCAACTTTCGGAGAACGCAAGAAATATTTCACAGTTTTTCTACACTATACTCACAAAATTGAGTGGCAACTTGCATTAATTTCTAAGTAAATGTTTATGCGTTGACTTACGCAATGCAAGCGCCTAGCGCTGCTTGAGTTCACCTTGCGAAACGTCACAGGTGCTGCAGTGATCTTGTTAGGACAGAAATTGTGGTTCGCCGCATGGCGGCGCTGAATTACCTAATTTAGAGACGTAGTTCACTTGAGCGATAACAGAGCAAGATGTGGTATTCGAACGCAATTATTGTCATTTACGCTATTATGAACACACCAACTCGAATATTAAAAAAAAAAAGAAACAGACCACGAGATGGTGTGTGACACTGCTTATCACACAAACAAACAAAAATTAAACACGTGGAACGTTGCCAAGACCAGAACGAAGTGGTGCAGGTGCCGGAGGGGAAGAAGAGAAGTACGAAGAACTTCAATAAAATGGAGGAACGGCTTTATCTGTCTCCGTTGAGTTCTTTACATTTTAGCGCCGTCGACAGGATGGTGAAAAACGCAGAAGAGATACTAACACTGTATCCTGGCCTCATCTGTGTTGGAGCCGACCCTCCTGCAACGTCTTTCCCGAAATTTTCGTTCAAGCTGCGAAACACAACTGTCGTCCCCAAGAAGCCATAACCACTATCTCACGAGAAAAAAGTAGGGCTCACGGTGTAAGAAGAACAGCTGCTCCGAGGGAAGCGCGCGGCGCGTCTCAGTAATGTTAGGCCGCCGCTTGGAGGCGCGCGCGACTAGGGGGCTCGTGGGTGGCGGCAATGAAAAAGAAACCTGCCATGAGTAACTACTTAAAAGGAGAAAACGAAATCGGGAAAGAAACTATTTATGGCAACTCAAAGGGAAGCTCATTACTTTTCGAAGCGAGATCGGGATGCCTTAGAACACGCATCTATAAAGCGAGGTGTAAGAAGGAAGAAGAGGCATGTGCTTGCTGCAGTAAATCTAGAGAAACGATGGAGCATGTATTATTAGCATGTGAAGACGTCTGCCCAGCGGTCGATTTAGGCACCACTGGCCTCCTTGAAGCCCTTGGGTTCAGTGAGAGCAGTGGAAAGTAAACATGTCCGCAATAGGGACTAGTAAAAGGCGATTGGAAGAAAAGTAGGAAAACGACAAAAAAACGGAGACTTACAAAAGCAAAGTTCGCAATAGGGGGCCAGAAAAATTGTTTATTGAAGTTCATAGTGTTATTTTTCTTTTTTTCTTTTTAGTCTATAGGTAGGACATTAGGCAGTATAATAGTAGGACCTTGGTTGCTGGCTCGCACCAAGCTCCGCACCAATTCGCTGGCCATGAGGAACGCTGATGGAACATGTAGTGTACTGGTGACGAGCCTCGTGTGACGAATTTCGTGGTCCCGGGCCCTGGAGAACGTACGTAAAACAAACGAAACAACATAGCGCTGCACCACGTGCAAGCGCAGGCTCTTCACCCCTATTACGATTACTATGTCAAAATGCTATTACTACGTCAAAATCAACCCTGGTTTTTCCCCCCAATTTTGATAAAGCAGTTCCAACCACATTTCTATACAGCTTTCCATATCTCCTCGTATGCCGACAAGGCCAGAGTGATATTGTCGTTGCAAAAGAAACGGGAGAAAGTTGAACAATTAATGAAAACAACTTTTATAACTATACACAGGCAAAGTTTTGAAACTACAAGTATGACTTTCAGCCGATAATAACACTTCCTACCTCGTTTGTCAAAGGAGGGAAGGTAATAAGTCGGTTTACCAAAACAACCGGCTCAAACCATCCGCGTTCCCATTTAACTTGCCCCTTTTGTAACGGACGGTGAAGTTATATTTCTGAAGAATTAGACTCCATCTGAGCAAGCGTCCGTTCTTAGGGGACATGTGCCTGAGCCAGGTCAGAGGACAATGGTCGGTCTCAAAAGTGAATTTCGAAAAATAATTTCTGGACCACCCAAACTAAGCAGGCGCATTCTTTTTTGGAAGCGCTGTACGCCTCTCTTCCCGTTAATTTTCGGCTAGCATACAGTACCGGATGCTCCTCCGCGTCTTTGCCCACCTGGCTGAGGACGACTCCCAACCCTAGCGTCGCACTGCACGATAAATTCCTTAGAATAATCGGGGGTCCGAAGCACTTGTGCTGAGCTCAGAACCTTTTTCAGGTGCTGAAATGCGCTTTCTTTGGCCTCATTCCAGCGAAGTTTTTCGGGCTCTCCCTTTCGGAGGGTGTCTGTCAGGGGGTTGCTACCTGTGAGAAATTTGGAATGTACCGCTGGTAATATCCCACGAACCCCAGAAAGGCTCTGACATCCGTCTTAGTTCGCGGCTCAGGAAAGTTATTGATAGGCCATATCTTTAGTTCGGAGGGCCGCCGCGTTCCTTGTTCTACGACATGCCCTAGGTAGGTAACTTGCGAACACCCGAAGTTGCACTTTTCAGCTTTTACCGTGAGACCCGCGTCTCGTAGATGTGCCAGCACCTTCCTTAAGTGTTCCATGTGATCGTTCCACCTGTTAGAAAAGATGGCCACATCATCTAAGTAGGAGATCGCGTAATCTTGTAGGTCTTTCAAAACAATATCTATCAGCTTGGAAAAGCTAAACGGTGCGTTCTTAAGCCCGAAACTTAACATTAGTGGTCGAAATGTGCCAAGCGGGGAAGTGAATGCTGCGTAGTGACTTTAGCTTTCTGACATGGGCACCTGCCAGTACCCCCTAACTAAGTCGATTGTTGAAATGTACTGGGCTCCACCCACCCGTTCAACTCGTTCTTCTATGTTAGGTATAGGGTAAAGTTGGTCCCTTGTAATCACATTCAATTTCCTATAGTTCACACATGGACGCGGCTCTTTCCCGCTCGCCTCTACGAGGATCATCGGGGAAGTGTAATCACTGTCTGCTGACTCAATTATTCCCAACTCAAGCATTCGTTTGATCTCTACTTCCGTTATTTCTCGCTGACGAGGTGAGACCCGGTACGGTTTGGATTGGACGGGCTCGTCTGATGTCAACTCAATCTCATGAGTAATGAGCGTCGTTCTCCCCGGCCGGCTACTGAAGCATTGGTGAAATTCCTCAAAGAGTTTCCGGAGGTCGCGCACTTGATCGGCTTCGAGAGCCAGTCGGTTTATAGACAGATTCAGGTTGTTCTCTATGGAGCGTTCCGCATCTGTCACTGTCGCTAAAACTGGAAGTTCGACCGCTATTTCTTCAGGCGCGTTTACCATCATGTTTACCACCTCTTCCCTTCCACAGTAATTGAGGTTTCATGAAATTGCAGTGGTAAATGATTCCTGTATTCCTTTTTAACCGGCGGCTCGAACGTGCTTGATATGCACACGTCGTCAACGACGACCGCACCTTTCGTTTCTTCGCGCCCTGCCTTCTTGCGTCTGTCGTCGTCTTTGGCTGCGCTACATTAGTCCCCGCATTCCGATCTTTACCGCGCTTCTTTCTACGGCGTTTTTTCCTCGAACTCCCTTTCCTGCCGCCTTCTTGCGCCTCAAGCTGGCCGGTGCACATCTCGTCCGCCCGGATCGCTCTCCTACCCGTGCAGTCTGAGTCATTTTCATTTAAATCTGCTCTCTCTTTGCCTCGACTGGCGGACAGCTCAACAGACTCTGGAACAATGCAGCAGTCTTTACTCGAGCTATGCAACCCGCACTCCTGCGAACTGCCCTCTACTGCATTGCCCAGCTCCTGCTGTGCATCGGCACACAGCTCGTCAGTCTCGATCGCTGTCTCCCCCGCACGGTCCGAATGATTCACAACTAAATCATTCCTCTCTTGGCTACCTAGACTGGCGGACAGCTGCACCGATCCCTGAACAATTCAGTTTTCTTCCCTTGAGCTACGCAGCTCGCAATCCTGCGAACTGCCCTCAACTGCATCGTCCAGCTGGCACTGCACTTCGGCACGCAGATCTGACTCGACATAGGTGCCCGTGTCTGTCGGGTCAGCAGTACTCTGTACTTCGTTAACGACCTCATTAACATTACATGCGACGCACACGCGCGGTGACTGTGCCAATTCATTCCCAGCTGGCCTAGCTGTCTCTACAGTGCTCTGTTGGCAAATCAACTCGTACCTTTCACTACGGCCTTTAACGGCCTCTGCTGCCATTAAGGCATCTTTAGCAGCTAGCCGTTTCCGTTCACCTATGAATGTGCTGCTAATCTCACAGGTACTACTCCTCTCGTCGGCTTTTGGCGAAAATCGCCTAGATACTTCCTCATTTTTTTGCTCTGTACTACCTACAGAATTTTCAGGCAGCCATTGTCTTTGTGCGTTTAACTGCCGCAGATCTTGTATCTGTTTTTTCAATGCTGCCATTTCTTTCTCGTGCTTTTACCGTTCTCGCTCACGCTCACCCTCACGTTCTCGAGGTTCACGCTCACGCTCCCGTGTTTCTTGTATCACCTCCCAAGCAATCTTAATGCTTTCATCATCATTGCCACTATCTTGAATTGCCTTTTGGATAGCTGGCTTGTTTATCGTTTCGTCCGCCTCAACTCCCAACTCATCGCACAATAACAACATGTCTGATTTCGTCAACCTTCTAAGATCCATGGCAGCTGCCCCGACTGGTGGTTAGAACTGTTTTCCTTTAAAAATTTGTGCAAACACAAAATATGCAACAAATTCCCGATTCCTAGAACCCTCAAAATAAACACGCAAGTCTGACGAATCAAAAGGAAGAAAACCAAGCGCTCACTCACGAATGCAGCACCACGCCGTCTGGTTCATCGGTCCGCTGTTCCCAGTTCCTCAGGACTCCCTGGGTCGAAGGCTCATTCTCCTTCGCTGTTCCCAGTTCCTCAGGAATTCTTTGGACGAAGGTTCATCCTTATCGCTTCCACCAGTTACAGTGAACTCTCACTTGAGTGAACTTCAAGGGACCGAAGGAAATAGTTCACTTAACTGAAAGTTCACTAAACTGAATATTCACTAGACCAACCTAAGACATGGCATACAGAGTCAAAAGTTTGAAGTGAAATTCATGGAGCAAAAGAAATGGCATCCATAGTGTTATAAATGTGTGAAATGGAATTTGTACATATCAACAATTACAAGGTTCATAACAGTTATAATGCTGCCTTTCTCACTCAGAAAAAAAATCTGTAATCTTCTTCTGCACTTGTACATTTAAAGCACAGGAAGTAACAAACTGTCCAAAGAGTCAATGTTCTTGTATACTTCTGGCACAGCTTGCTGTTGAGACACAAAGTATTTCAACTTTCCAATGTACCCTACAACCACAGCTAGAGTTATAGGGCTTGAAACTGGCTCGGCAGTTGCCTCTTCTTCGTCGCACTCTTCTTCTTCTTCAGGACGAACACTGGAAAATATCTCTAGATCCGTCTGTCCAGCACAGGTAATCACTGCACTGTCACACTGCGCATAGTCTTCAAACGAAGTATCTGATCGTAACTGATAAGTTACGATCAGATAACTGAGTAAGTAACTGATCGTAAAAATAAGCCTTGGTTCTCTGAACGAGTTCGTTAAACTGAAATATTGACTTCCGAAATTCGTTCAAGTGAAACAATTTTGCATAGAATCTATAAGAAAACTGCCGGGGATTTTTAAAAAGTTCGTTATTCTGAAATATTCGATAAACCGACGTTCGTACAACTGAGAGTTTACTGTATATGATCTTGCCGTTAAGTGCGGGAGTTGGCCGACGTTGAGGAGTATTTCGAGATGAAACTGATCGTTTAGTTACATTATTTACAGTAATAACATGAAGTAATGAACAGTCATCAAGTCATCGACGGCCGGTAGCAAATCGGACGCTGCGGCCCGTGGCAAGAAGAACGAAAAAATGAATGAATGAAGGAATGAATGTCTCTTCTCCTGTTCTCTCGCTTTTAACCCCTTCGGTCTCTCGGGGTCCAGTCATTTTCGGCTAATCGTTGAGCCCGCTCAGTTGTCGTAATTTTCCTCCAATGGTAGGCGCCCATGCAAGTGTCGTCACATTCGGCTCATGGGGTCGCTCCAAGGGCTCTACTGTCCGACGGGTGACTTACTACCGGCATTGCCTTGGTGTTGCCTCCCTGCTTGAAAGCGCTCAGCTGGAGGAGACTGGTCGTTTTCGAACCACCTTTCAGAGCTGCAAAACAGCTTTGCTCTGGACCAAGATCAACTACCTGGAACCGTGTCAGCCTCCCGTTTCACTTTCGGGAAGAGTCAAGCAGGGGTGGAGACAACAGTTCGACGTGCTGCGCATGAGGTGGGGGTCGCCAACTTGTCTGACAGGTCCGGGAACGTGGTGGACGCGCCCCTGCGCACCATAATTGGAATGCGACGGCGATTGGATGTGGTCGGGGAACTTGAGTGATGCCAGAAAAAGGGTCCATATCCAACAGCGGGTACGCTTTCGGCCACATCATACGACGACCTTAAACGCACGGTCCTGCAGCGCCTCGAGCCATCGCAACAGAGTAGGCTCCAACAGCTCCTCTCCGAGGAACTCGGCGACCAACCACCGTCACAACTCCTGCACCGGTTGCGTCAGTTGCTGGGTGACCACTGCGCAAACGAGAGCCAGCTTCCAATTTTGCGCGAGTTGTTGTTGCGGTGCCTCCCACAGTCCGCGCGCATGGCGCTGGCGGGTACCGTCGAGACTAGTCTCGATCGGCTAGCTGCACGTGCTGGCTGCATATGCGACTGCTCGTCGGCGGCGCGGACACCTATCGCTGCTGCGAGAGTCTCAGAGCCAGGAGACCGACTATCGCGCCTGGAGGAAACAGTCCACCGCCTTACCAGTGCGCTGGAGAAGCTGACGACGTGTGGCAACATTGGCGACCAACTTCGGCCATTCGCCTTCACAGTCTCACAGCGCACCTAAGACTCGCCGCGGCAGTTGTGCTGGTACCACCGTCGCTTTCGCGAACAAGCAAGTCGCTGCACCCAGCCCTGTTCGTGCACGGGAAACGCACCGGCCAGTCGCTAACGGCGACATGCGACATCGGCTCCGCGCAAGCCGCCTATTCTTCGTAGTCGACCGCATCACCGGCATCCGCCTCCTCGTCGACACCGGAGCCGATCGAGCTGTCTATCGTTCCCGCCACGGCCGCAGATCGCCAACGCAGCAAGTTCACAACCACGCTCCACGAAGTGCTCCTATCAATAACGCTAGACATTGGGTTCCAGCGCTTGTACAGACGGGTGTTTGTGATCGTCGACATCAGCTTTGCCACACTGGGAGCGGACTTCCTCAGCCATTTCAACTTAGATGTGAGTATTCGCGATCGGTGCCTAAAGGATAAAGTCACATCCCTCGATGTACTTGGCCTGCAGCCCAACTTCACTTCATCTGGCATCTGTACGTTTTGGCCGGTCTTAACGTACGACAAGATACTTGCTGAGTACCCGCAACTCACGAAGCCCCAAAACGATGAACTGCCGTGAAAAACAAGGTGACGCCTTGTTTTCACGGTGAGCCTCCGTGGCCACCGGCCCACCTGTCGCCGCTCGGCCACGGAGGCTCGCTGGACGGAGGTTGGAATTCATCCGCCGTGATTTTGAACACATACTTCAGCTCGGCGTGATTCGTCCTTCCTCCAGCAATTGGTCTTCGCCTCTCAATCTAGTTCCAAAGTAGAACAGTGGCGACTGGCGGCCTTGTGGTGATTACCGAGCTTTCAATGCCGTCACTATTCCGGATCAACCTCCCCTTCCCCACATACGTGACTTCGGCGCTCGTCTCGCAGGAAACAAAATATAGAGCAAGATCGATTTGATGAGCGCGTACCACCAAATTACTATCGAAGCCAGCGACATTCCGAAGACAGTAGTCACTACTGTATTCGGCCTATTCTAGTTTGTCCGTATGCTTTACGGTTTGAAGAATGCGGCTCAAGCTTTTCAAAGGTTCATGGACGAGGTTACGCGTGGACTCCCGTTCATTTTCGTCTACCTTGACGATACTGTCATTGCAAGTCACAAATACGAAGAGCACAAAGAGCACCTTCAACTTCTATTTGAGCGACTGGATGAACACTGCCTGGTCATAAGGCCCCTGCAGAAATGCATTTTCGGAGTTGAGGCCCTAGATTTTATCGGACATCGCATTTCACATCAAGCCACTCGAATCACGGGTGCGGTCAATCGAGGACTTCCTCTCTCCAACCTCCTTCCGAAATTTGCGCGAGTTTCTGGGGCTCATAAATTTTCACAGGCGCTTCATACCATCCCGCGCGCAAGTTATTCAACCGCTTATGGTGTATCATGGAGGAAGGAAACTGAGGAGAGGCCCTACCCCCTCCGCGCGCTAGGAGAAAAGTGTGGAGGAAATGACGTAGCAGGTTCTCCTATTTTTTGCTCATTTTTTATTTCTTTGCCGTAGCGGCCACGCCTTTCGGGCCACAATGGCGGCTTTGTTTTGGTTCTGTGCGCTCACACGTGTTGCTCCGTAGGTTTCGTACCGTGGCAAAGGCGCTGTGCAGGCAGGTTTGCGTTGGTCTCCGTGTTTTGTTGCACTGCATTATCTGGACCGTGCTCTCCCGGATGTTGCAGTGGCCAGGTGGGACAGGAGGAACTAAAGTTCGTGAAATGAACGCGCATGCAACGCTGTACGCAATGTACCGTGCCACGGCAATGGCAACGGACGAAGGAATATCCGCGGTAAATATTGCTCTTTTGGCGGAATCATGCTAACGTGCCATCGCAGGCCGAAACCGATGCGTTTCAGAATCTGTACAATGAACGCCTTTCAGGTCAGTGATTCCTGCTTTTGACAGCGCATATGGTGCATTTGCGGCACGTCGACGTACGTTATGAATACATAGTTCGTGTTCAGTAGCAACTTGCTTTTGTGCATATAAAAACACATGTTGCTTAACTGTTGCTTGTTCCTCGAAGTGCTCGCGACAGCACGAAGTCTTTTAAGCAGAGTGCGTTCGAGGTTCATGCACAGGTGTACCTCTATATGCGTGCTGATAGAGCGTTACGCCGAATATGTGCATTTTGCTGCCCTCGGCACCGTGCGCCTGCCAGCCGACGCTTCATCGTGGAAGATGGGAAAGAAGCGGCTGCTTTGACTTAAGGAACGAATCCTCCCTACGGCAGGCGTATCTTATCTGTGCGCGCGAGAAGCACAGGGAAGTGAAGGTTAGCGGATGCGCTGCAGGGTGGGCAAGGCTCCACAGAATGTACGCCTGCGAACACATCAAAGGCTGTTCCATGGTCGCACGTCGGCCGGTTTTACGCGCGTACTGTTCTGCACCTTACGCAGGCTATCGCAAAACTTTGGTTCCGTGATGCTTCACTTACCGTGGTAAGAACGCACCTCAGGCCACAGTCAATAAATTTAAACACGAAGTCAGAAATGACATTTTGCCTCCTCGCCGGCGCGCTGTCGTAGTGATGCGCGGCCACCCGAACTTTGTTCAATAAAGCACGACGATTCCTCAAGCGAGAATGTGTTTGTGCTCATGAACTCCAAATGGATCGCAAATGGGTCGGTGTGTCGTACGGACGTGTCTCTAGTGCGTTCTTGCAGTGCAGTGAGAATGCGTGCAATTTTTTCGTATCGCCAGACGTCTAGCTCGCAAGATCGTCGGAGCGCCCCAGGAAGTCCAAGCAGAGGAAAGCAAGCAGAAGTCAGCGATAAAGGTGACCTTTTTAAAATCGCGCTAGAACTGGGCAGCGGCCGGTACCCGCGGTTGATGAGAATAGCTCATTTGAGTGGCCTGATAAAGCATGTTTATTTTCATAAAAGCCGGTAAAAGCAGCCGATTCGACCTCACGGCCCAATTTACGAAGTTCATGATGAACTTCTTTCAACATGACTTCGGCAACGGTAATGCATTGAGACATCGCGATTACATGATTTTGTTTAGTATTGCTGCGGAGCGCGCGCGTCCGAGCAGCCCGGTTGCGCGCAGCGCCGAGTGGTTTCGCGGGAAAGGTAAACCAGAGAGGAGAGCTGGCCCCAGAGGCGGAGCAATGCCATGAGCAACCCCCACTTCCGGCTTCACTTTAGCTTCACAAAGAGTGACGTCAGCGCCTCTCCTGAGTTTCCTTCCTCCGTGTTACCAGCCATCTGCATCGCGACTCCAGAAAAACGTCTGCCTTGAACCGGTCATCGGAGCATGAAACTCCTTCCGGAAGCCAAAACGAGGTTGGCGACTGCAGTGTTGGCCGTTGCCCGACTCGCCAACTTGCCTTACAATAGACGCATCAACCACTGCAGTGGGTGCAGTACTGCAGCAGCACGATGGCACAGACTGGAGGCCACTGAGCTTTTCAAAGCGCCTGAAACCTACAGAAGCTCACTACAGCACCTTTGGGAGGGAGATGTTGGCCATCTATTGCGCTGTCAAGCATTTCCGTTTTCTCCTTGAAGGCTGTAGCTTTTATATTCTGCCTGACCACAAGCCGTTAGCCTTCGTTTTCAAGAACAATAGTTCCTCATAGTCAGAATGTGAGCTTCGGCAACTTTACTTTATTTCTGAATTTTCTGCGGACAACCACCACATCTCTGGTACCGAAAACCAGGCATCTGACACACTGTCACAGATCAGCGCTGTGCCTGCTGGCCCTTTGGATTTCCAAGCTCTAGCTGCCGCCCAGCATACTGCTTCCATACACAACAACATTGGTCACGTGTGACACATCGCAGGCAGCTCCTCGCCCGTTCGAAGCACTGCACGGGCTAAGCCATACCGGTAACAAAGCTGCACAGAGGCTTATCGCAGACCCCTTCATCTGGCCAAGGATCAACAAATATGTTCGAAGCTAGGCAAGAAGCTGCCAAGCCTGTCAAGCCGTGAAAGCGAACCGGCACACACGTTCAGCGGTGCAGCCATTTCGACCACCAGAGAGCCCCTTCGATTACGTGCATTTAGACTTGGTGGGGCCTCTTCTGCCCTGCCAAGGTTTCAAGTACCTCCTCACGTGCGTCGACCGGTACTCTAGGTGGCCTAAGGTACAGTGTACTAGAATAGGGGCTAGTATCTATCTAGTACACTGTACCTAAGGCGACCCCTCTCCAAGACATCACGGCTAGACATCAAGACAACATTTGTTGCTACGTTGGTGTCGCGGTATGGTTGTCCTTCGCGTATAACTGCTGGCCGAGGCTGGCAATTTCAAAGCTTTCTTTTTTTCTGCCCTGGCGAGACTGCTCAGCACGTGCTTTCATAACACCACGGCTTAGCACCAACAGGGAAACGGCATGGTCGAGCGTCTCCCCCGACAACTGAAGGCATCATTGACCGCCATGCTCGACAGACAGCACTGGATGGAAAGGCTACCTCTGGTACTACTGCGGCTGCGAACAACAATCAAGTATGGCCTCGGAGTCAGCACAGTGGAGATGCTTTATGGGTCATCAATACGCGTTCCAGGCCAGTCTTTCGGCTACATTTCTGGCTCGACCAACTTCGACCTACACCCCCATGTGTCGCCCGCGGGCAGCCTGTGTTTAGTTTCCCTACGATGGACGCAACCACACACGTCTTTCTGCGACGCGTCTCTATAAAGCCACTAGTGACTCCTTCCTATGAAGGCCCCTTTCGTGTTGTTTCGCATTCAGAGAAAACTGTGAAGATTGACGTTCGCGACAAAGAAGAGACAGGGTCGTGCGGCCGCATGAAATCATCCTATCTTGAATATTAACTAGAGCGTACACTCTAATATTAACTCTTCATTCTTTTCGCCATTCCCACCTAAGCCTTCTTCATTCCAAGGGGGGGGGGGGGAGGCCTTGTAGCGATCGTACGTCACTTCGTTGTCCCCGCCGTGGGGGTCATTGCCCCCTGCTCGAACCGAAGCGGCTGTCCGACAAGGGCACCACCAATGCCACTCGGCAAACCTGGTTTCACTCTGGAATAAGCCAGTCTACTCTCCGCTCTCAACCTGTCAAAACGTGTCTCCGCTAAAAAGCTCGCAACACGCTGTTGAGGTCTATGGGGTTTGATCCCAGCCGTGGCGACCGCATTTCGATGTAGGCGAAATGCAAAAGCGCTTGTGTACTTAGAGTTAGGTGCACGTTGAGGAACTTCAGGTCGTGAGAATTAATCTACAGTCCTCCCCTACGGTGTGCCTCGTAATCAGATTGCGCTTTTGGCTCGCAAAACCCCATAATTTAATTTTCAATTTTCTTACTTTAACTTCGGGCCACGGCATCAATAAGATTTAACCACAGGAATGTGTTTGACGGTGCATGCGCTTTTCTTCAGTATACAAAGTTATAAAGTTAATATATCATGTTAATTTCTTTATTCTTGCTTGTTTATACCTAATTATATTTAGTCTGAATGACTCATCGAATCTTCTCTCTCTCTGTCTCTTTTAAGTGTAATTTTCCATTAATTTCTAATCTATCACGTACTATTCTTGTACTCACTTTGGTTTTTCTTTACTTGTGTTCCCTGTTTAACCTTTTGCCACCTCTTCGTTTCATTCCCGTCGTTATATTAGTATTATTTTATTGTGCGCTTCCTAAAACCGCCCGATTCTTAGCCATCCCCCTTTGTGGGTACTAGCCATATATACAGCTCATCGTCATCTGCAGCAGCAGCAAGGCTGCACCAGCCATGTCGTCGTCCCCGCCGTCGCCTCCATCGTCGCCGCCGTTGTCGCCGCTGCCGCCGTTGCTGCTGCGCACGTCCGCTGATGACAGCGGCGCCTGCACCACCGCGTTCCGGCCCAGCGAGGCGAAAATCGGCGGCGACGCAGTCGCACTCGTGGCGGCCGCGGAAGGGCGCCCGCGCTTAGGCCACCACTGGCCATTGGCGACGATCGTGCTGGCCGCGCTGCAGGTTTTCCTGCACTGGCAAGCGAATTACCGGCGCGACCACAGCCGTTGCGCTAGCCTGGCTACGATCTTGGAGGACGGCCACTGGAGCCGAGTCGTGTCGGCCGCTTTCCACCACGATAACCGCTGGCAGCTGGGCGTCAACGTGGTCTCGTTCTTCTGGAAAGGTGTGCTGCTCGAGTCCACCATCGGCACGCCGCTATTCATCGTGGCCATGGCCAAGCTGGTACTGATGGTGGGTGTGGCCAACACGCTGCTCAACCTCGCGCTCGACCTGCTACTCAACAGCACGGCCACGTACGACGACACCTGCATGTGCACCTTCGCGGGCTTGCTGGTGGCGCTCAAGGTCATCAACGAAAAGCGGCCCACCTTCAACGCGTTCCGCTGGTGCATCTTCGAGCTGGAGATACCGCCCCCTCGCGTCACCTGGCTCGAGCTGATCGTGCTCCACTTGACCGCTTCGCGGAGCCTGGTAACGCTATTGAGCGGCCTCATCGTCGGACTCCTCTTTACGGAAAGCATAATCAGGTACCCGAGTCAATGTATATAGATGGTCTTTCAAGTACGCCATCATCGTGCCACATGCAGGGCGTGGAAATGAGTCTGTGCCCGCATCCTCTTCTGTAAGAGGGTTTCTTCAGCGGCAACACTCTCACGAAAAAAAAAAAAGAAGGTTTTGCGATTGCGGGTCTTTTACTTTGCTACGTATGGAAGATGCACTTTTATTTAGTTATTTATTTAGGTGCTTACAGCCCGCAGGGCGTTACAGAAGGGTGCGGGGACATATAATTCTACGAACAAGAACAGGAGGTCAGGACAGCTATAACTTGTGTTGAAATAATTAAGGTCGGGCGGGCGTGTCTGGTGAACATTTTTAATCCAGGTGAAAAAAATTCTATTTTTCTGCCTAAATGCCAAGGACAACTAAATCAATCATAATTTTGCGAAAGAAAACAACATTTGCCTTCATAAACAAAATGTAGAAGCTCCCAGTGATCCAGAAGCACTTTTTCCGTATTTTGCTAAATCGGCATTTCGGTTAGATCCCACTGAAAAACAGTTGTGGCTGCGGCTCTAGAAATTTTTAAAGGAAATTGAAGGCGGCCTTTTTTGAAAAGCATTTTAAACGTATATCTTTAATTTATTAACATACCCGAACTTGAGCGCCTTTCGCGATCATTTAGTGCCAATGAAGGCAAAGCTATATGCCTCAAATTTCAGCGACTTGCATGGCAAAAAGATCACGAAACTTGAAAACCGTGATCTTTGTAAAGACGCGGAGAAAAAAATCTCGTCTTTGGCCGATATTGTGCAACGTTCCGTTTTCGCCATTTTTTTAGAGCACGGCTCCCGTTCCTGCTGCGAGCGTCGGCGTAACCTAGCGAACGAGCACAACAGCAAAGGATGAAAGAGATACGCGGAGCGCAGCGGGGCATGAAAGAGAGGGCGAGGAGAAAAAAAGGAGGAGAAGGGTGCAGCGAAACCGTGCGTGTGTGTTTTCTGTTTCAGGAAGATAATTTTTTCTCGAAAAACAAAGATTGATTTCGTTGTCCTTGGCACTCACGCAGCAAGATAGAGCTTTTTTCATCAAAATTAATAGTGGTCGGCGGACATACCCGGCCGAACATAGCTAAAGACAGCATACATGCCCTTCGAGCGTATCTTAAGGTCCCTCGGATCTGTAATAGAAACAATGGAGATGGGCAACTGGTTCCAGCCATTGCATGTTTCAGGAATAAAAGAATGGAAGTGTTGTTTGTACGACGACGAGAAACAGACACTTTATGATGACGGAAACTAGCTTCGCCTATTGACCCAACATTTTTCTGCGCACTGTGTATGTACGCTTTGAAGGAAATAAATGAAATGAAATGGTCGATACGAAATCATATGAATGAAGGATGGGAAAGTAACTCTTTCTTAAGATGAGGCTTGTGATAATAAACGCTATAAAATAAGGCGAGACGTGATATTCTTTTACGTGAAGAAAGCGGTGGGAGGCGTAACGCTGTTTTCATTGATGAAACCTTGGAAAGACGGGAGTAGTTTAAGGAGATGAAACGTGTGCTACGATTCTGTACACCTTCACTGTGACTAGCGAGACTTTGAATGAATGGATGTCACAACAGAGGCACATTCTAGTTTGGAACGAGCCATAGGCGGAGAGTTTTCATTTTCCCGGGGGAGGGGGGGAGACGCTGGGCCCCGACCAGCTTTCCGAACCCCATATATATATATATATATATATATATATATATATATATATATATATATATATATATATATATATATATGGGTCATTCGATCTCAAGTGTACTCGGTGTCTTTTCTACCATCTCCGATTCTGCTGAAAAAAAATCATACTGTTTTACCTCAATGTGGGAAGTCATTATTTAAGCGATTTCTTAAAAATTTTTCTAATGCCGTGAGGACGCTTCGAATGTTGCGCACACAAGTGAAACTATGCCAGGCAGAAAAATTTCTACAAAGTTATTGCTTTGAGCTGTTACTGCGAATATTTTTTATATAGTGGCCAGACGGGGCTCTTTCATAACTATTGTCGTTTATTACTTTTTGTTTTAATTTGCATAATCTTTAGCCGTAAGGAAAAGCCGACAATCGCCCCTTGTTTGATATTTTTTATTAAAAAAAGCTAACATTTCCATGTGCAATATATTCACAATATGGGCCTGGTATCTGTGTATCCTTGATGATAAAAATAATCTGATAAGAAATAAAACCTAAACTTTCGTTTAATGTCATGGCAAAAATGAAAAAATTGTGTTCTGACTCAATTTGTGGCTTCATTTTGACAATGCAGCGTTCCAAGTAAAAAAATTGCTTAGTCAGCATTGTACAGTATGTTTTGCTGCCTATCTATGTGGAAAGATTTAACGGATTAAATTTTGTTTTAGGCGAGAAAAAATATGTTCAACTAAACAATCACAAGGTTGCGCGGAGCGTCTGTTTGTTTCGCCTTCACTCCACAGCACGTCGGTCGGCGTTTCATCCTGGCTCATCTTACGTGTTTCTTCTTTTTCTTTTTTAAGAGAAGGTCTTCTCTAGCGACTTCAGGTTGATTTGGGGTTCGTGGGAATTGAGTTTCTGGCCATTGTCATCTTGTAAAATTAGATTATTTCAGGCCTCCTAGTGCACGTAGGACAAGACAGAAGGCGTCTGAAGTTAAGCTTGGAACGAAAAAGACGCTCAAAGTTTGCCTACAACTATATACGGAGAAGTTACAACGTGTAATGGCGAAATAAATCCACATGTGCTCGTTCACACACCGTGCGCCTAAAACCGGAACCGGAAGTGTGGCTCTACGAAAAATATGGGCCAATCCTGGACAGATTGCTGTCTAAAATTTTGAGCTTTTTACGCGTTTACGATACGAAGACGTGTTCCAGCCACACATTTAAAGCCGCTTTGCAGACATTCTAGGTATCCAGTGGGCCAGTGGCCTTTATCGTTGATTTAGGTTTAGCAGAACGCCACAAATCAAGTCTCGAATAAAGCCGCAGTTCTGGTTCCTGTTCTGGCGCGCTTTGTGTGAACTGGGACATGTGGATTAAATTGATTTCGCCCTATTTTGTGAGGCTTACGCTTTGTATATTCTCCAGGTTAGTTTCATACGCCAAGTACTACACCACTCATGAACTGTATTCAAGTCAGTGTGAAAGAAAATGTCTCAGAAGCATTAGGTATTTTACGGTAAATCAAGTAGTCGTCAACAAATAGACGTATCTGAGAGATGTTAACAGGTAAGTGAATTATGTAGTAGGTTCGAAATAATAATGATCAAAGAACCTATTTATTTATTTATTTATTTATTTATTTGTTTATTTATTTATTTATTTATTTATTTATTTATTTATTTATTTATTTATTTATTTATTTATACAATACTCCAGGCCCAAATGGGGGCCCAAGCAGGAGGGGCAGAATACATAAATATTTACCTATGTACGTATATATATACATACACACACACACACACACACACACATGAAAAGGAAATACAAAAGCAATGCAACATATGTAAATATCAGAAGAAAACAAAAAATGAAAACGACGACTAATAAGATTACGAGAAGATACACTGAAGGAAGACAACCCGAAAAACATTAGAACAGTATCACACGCAGTATCACACGCACTTGCAACCACTATCGAGAGAGGAAAAATAAATAAATACCGTAAGTCGAAAGAGCGACCATTGCAACATACTGAGTATAATAGAATAAGGAAGATGTGGAAAGTATCAAACAAAATTCACGTGTAAAATAAAAATAAAAAGAAAACAGTAACAAGGCTTGCCGACATGGCAATACCCTTAGTATTAAAGACATGCGTTCAATAGAATCGGTGTTTTCAATTGTGATAATCAGGGGCGTAGCCAGGGTGGGGGGAGGATTATGGGGCTTCATCCGCCCCCCCCCCCCAAATTTTTTCGTGCTGTCAATGCACCGCCGACCAAAGCAACCCCCGGCGCCAGAAATCATTCTGGATTTTGTCTAGAATGTCTTTTTCATGCTCGAAAAGACATTTCACCGCGAAAATTGTAAACTGGGGCTGGATTTCGTGGCAACGCCCATGCACCGGGAGTCACATAACGCAAGCAGCCCCATCCGAGCAGAAAGTTTCAATGGCGTTTTAATGACAAACGGGCTCACTGCGGCATCTCGCGGAGTCCCAGGAATCTACGGAGCGCATGGATATCAATTCCGAAACTTTATGGGCATAAATCTCATAAACTTTTGATGTGAAAGGTGCATTGACATCTCCAAAGTAGTGCTTTAGATTTTCAATTGCGGAACTTTGTGGGTCTAATGCTGTTACAAACATTTGACGCCAAAGGTGCATTGATTATTCTAAAGTCTTGCATTGAAACAAACAACGGGACAAGCCAAATCAACACACTATCAGACAAGTTGACAAAGCACGCAGCGAGGTCCGATGAGACGAAGCGATGTGGTGGTTCATTTGTGCCCTCATGTCACATAAAAAGATATCAAAAGTTTTTTTCACCTACGCCAAAGCATCCATGTTAAGACACTAAAGCCAGCCAAGGTAACTACGTTCTTATTTATTTTTCCTACTTTGACTTTTATTCGCGAGGACACATTGAGCGTCTTCAATTTTTTTGGTCTTGCTACCCTACCCGCGGGCTGGCAGCGTATTTCCAACTGCTCGTAGGTACAACGGGGCGTGGAACTTGCGGAGACGACGGACGTTTGCGCGCATGCGCGAGTGAGAGCGGGTGCGAGAGAGGAAATGTGGGGAGTTTTGATTCTTGAAAATACGACTCTGCCTAGGTACTACGGAGGAGTCCCTTGGGGCGCGGGGTATGCGCTTGTCCCTAGGCGCGCCGTGCCGGCAGAAGTCGCGGGGCGCGGTTGTGCTGAACTTAGCATCGCAAGTTGGCGGCTCGACGCAATCATATTTAATCGATCATGTTTTTACTAATGAAAACAACGTGTCATTATTTCGCATTATTGGCGGCGCCTCCAGGACACCAAAGCGGCAACGGGGATATCAAAGCTAGAAGCCGGACTGGTCCGTGGGTTGGGGCTCGCAGAGGCCTGCGCGTGCCAGGGGAGTATAAGATCGGCTGTCCGCTATCGCGGACAGCCAATGTTTTATGCGAACACCCCCAGGCACGCTTCGGCCTCTGCGGCCCCAACCCACGGGCCGCCCGGCTTCCAGCTTTGATCCCCCCGCTACCGCTTGGGTGCCCCGGAGATCCTGCGCCGCCTGCTTTAATATAACCTCAGGTGCTCTCCTGAGGCCTCCGTTTGCCGGTTACATGTGCCCTCCTGGAGCAGTGCTTGTAAAAAATCCGATCTATCGTCGCGACGAAAAATTCGACCCGCGACTTATAAAACACCAGTCAGAACATTGTCCCTTCAGACACAGCGATCACCAAGCGGCGTCCGCGCCCACTGCCTCACCGCGCGGGCAGCCAGCGGCGGAGCGTATAAACCAACTCGACCGAACTCCGCAATGCCGGCATGTCAGGGGACAAACGAATACAACGCAATCTAAGAAACCTCCTCCGTAGTGCCTAGGCTGAGTCATATATTCAAGGAGCAAAAGCCCCCAGATTTTCTCTCTCGCGCCCGCTCTTACTCGCGCCTGCGCAGAAACGTCGAGCTCCGTCAAAAGTGGCACGCCCCGTTGTACCTACGAGCAATTCTAAATACGCGGGCTGGCAGAGCCAGCCAGAGCGCATACGTTTTTCTCGTGTTGCCCTGACCACCACACGGCGCACTTCGGTGCGTGTTCGGTTTGCTCTGGCCGAGTGGATTTTCGCCTGGCAGAGTTTTAGACGTTTTCTGGCTAGCATACGAGAAAAAGAAACAATGGTCGCTCGCCACCATCACTGTGGGGACTCAGCGGATTGCACAGCGTTCGCTTGAGGGCAACCTCTCCGGAAAGTCTTGGCTCGCCGGTGTAGGATACCGAGCAGTATGCGTATGATTCTCTGTGGACCAAGCGTCTTACGTTTTTTTCGATATTCCTTCGGTAGCCACATTAGGTGCGCAAAGTAGGTATTAAATTGTGGCCAACATATCTTCCTTGGGTTTTTTTAAATTTCGGTGGCCCCCGCCCCACAAAAGGAAAAAAATACATTGTTGTGGTGCAGCGAATTGTTGCGTGATGAAAGTTTGATTTTGTTACTTCTTCCTTTGCGGAAAGTAATGGGCCACGGGACGCTTCAGTTGCCGGATACACTTACTATATTATTGCGATAGCAATTATATGGACACTCCAAGCACATTCCTGCCGTCACTGTCGCCCTCATGTTTCGTATAAAGTCGAAGGGCGATAACATCGTTACCGTGCACCGCATGCTGTATGTGCGATTGAAACCGTACGGGAAGGGGGGGGGGGGGGGCTGGAATGGGTGAGCCGACGATGGTGACTCAGTCTTGTGTGCGCAAAGGAGAAAAGCGGAGAGCAAGCTAGTCATCTTCCGTCGCGCGCGATGCATCGGGGGGAGTGGATGGAATGGGGCCGGTATCTAGGATTCTGTGAATCTGTGATTGCGCAACATGTTTATTTGCTTCGTTTGACGCATTATACTCCGTGACTTTTTCTTAGATACGTACATTTATTGGAGACTTATACGTATATTTAAATATCTTGATGGGAGATTTTGTGTATACGTGCAGTGACCTTTGTTGTGGTGATCTTCGTATTTGTATATCCCATTGTATCTTCGCATTTCTAATGTACGAGGGCGAGTCAAATGAAAGTGAGCCTACCCCCCCCCCCCCCCCCCCGGGCAATAATAGTTCGGTTCATATCTGCGAGGCATATGCGTAGAAGAGAGGTATGTCTCATTTACAAAAGTGACATGCAGGTGTGAGGACGAAGGTTCTGTAATGCTCTCATACATTCGGTTGAGCATGGTTGCGTGACATATTGGAAGCTCCAAAAGTTGAACAGCGTGGTGCCGTGAAGTTTTTGGCTACTGAAGGTATTTCGTAAAAAGAAATTAGTCGCCGTATGGCTGCCATGTACGTTGAACATCGCATTTCATTGCCCACTCTGAAGCGTTGGAGCAAACGGTTCAAAGGAGGACGTGAACGTTGCAAAGACGATCCAAGACGGCACTAAAGCCATCGTGAAATCACTCTTAGCAAAATTGCAAGAGTTGATGAGGTGATGAGACAAGAACGGAGGATAAGCATCGATGAACTGGCAGAGCGTCTGAACATCAGTCAGGATTCGATTCACGCCATAATTCATGAAGGTCTCTGTCATCGGCTTTTGTGTGCGCAATGGCTGCCCAAGATTTTGAACCACCGCCAGAAGACGGAGAAGTTCGGCGCTGCCTTGACTGATCTGATCCGGTACCACAATGAGGGTGACGACTTCTTGTCTGCAGTTGTGATCGGGGACGAACCATGGTGCCACTACTACGAGCCTGAAACACGACGGCAAGGCTTACAGTGGAAACATTCGAATTCACCACGCCCAAAGAAAGCAAAGGCCATCATTTCTGCCGGAAAGGTGTTGCTGACTTTTTTTTTTCGATCGTCAGAGACCATTACGGATAGAATTTTCTAAGTCTTGAGAGACTATCAATTGTTTCCGATACTGTGAAACGCCAGAACGGCTGCGTGTTGCAATCAAGAAGAAACGATGTGGAAAATTGACAAATGGGGTCATCTTGTTCCACGACAATGTAACGTCCCCACATCGCTGATGTATATAATACAAAACTGGCAACGTTCAAGTGGGAAACGCTGCAAAATCCGCCACACAGCCCAGACCTGTCGCCTTGCGACATCCACATTTTGGGGCAACCGAAAAAAAAAGCAGCTCAAGGGAACCACATTCGTGTCGGACGATGACGTGAAAGAGTCAATTGCAGACAGTTTGAAGCAGCAACCCAAGGAATTTTATGAGACCGGAATCACGCAACTCCTTAGTCAATGGGACAAATGTCTAAATGCTCATGGAGACTACTTTTAAATAGAGTACCCCGTTTGTCACATATTCGCATTGACTCACTTTCATTTGACTCGCCCTCGTATATTCTGCAGAACTCCTGCTTTTTTACCTGCTCTCTGTTGCGACCATAATTTCGGTGCAATTACTCACGATACACCACCGGTGACAGCTGCTCTTGCGTAATACATTGCAACAAATGCCAGCATCATTGATATTTTCCATTGGTCGTTGCATACGTACATGAATGTAAACACGGTTCTTGAATGACAAAGTTTCATTAACATATTTGTCCTCAACTTGTTCATTTCATGGCCTTTACATTTTTAACATCAGCGGCATGCACTGCTTTGCTACTTTCCAACTGATATAGTTCTAAAGTTTGTATGATATTTTCTTTACTTATTAAATATACAAAAACATGGAAGCATTGATATCAGTTATTTTGGAGACAATTTTTGGCACATACGAGTATATCCTTTTAAGATGAATGATATATTTTACTTGTTTTTACGGTGCGTAGCGTTCAAGAATTCGTTTCAGAATCAGAACCAGAATCGGTTTTTATTGAGACCATTAGAATGATTACAAGTTGTTAATATTCAGGAGGAGGTGCCGGAGTCAAAGACTGCAATGGGACCTCATTTACAAAGTAAACGTAATAAAACAAAAGTACAGCAGTTTTCAACAAATTGTTAACATAGAAAAATTACAGGTTTTAGTATGAATACCATGATTGAAGAATTACATATGCATAAATGTCATGAAAAAAAAGCGCTGTAACACAATCTCGTTGACAACTGATAAAGTAACTGCGTAGATGACGTGACGAACACAGTAGAATTTGTTAACTCGAATGTATATGTGAGGCAGAAACAGAAACCTAACGGTATGGCAATGAAAATGAAATGAAGGCACCCTGAAAGAATGGTTGTGAGCATGGACTAGGCATCAGTATTCGACAGAAGGTAATCCTTTAGTTGTTTCTTGAATTCGTGATTTTCAAGTGTTTTTATGTGTAATGGTAGTGTGTTCCAGAATGCGATAGATGAAAAATGGACGCTCTGTTTGCCATAATTAGTATGTATTTTAGGTAGAATGAAGTTCCTATTTATTGCAAACCTGGTAATATTAGTATTTAATAGAGAAGGTTGTGGTAACAAGCTATCGCATCGTGTGTAATTGATTCGACGGAACAAAAAGGTACCTAGATTATATTTAACGAGTTGTGTGACTGTAAGAATGTGATTAGTTCGTAAAAGATATGAGGCGTTGTTGTTATATGGGCTAAATGTAATTATCCTAATAGCCTGATTCTGTAGAATTTGCAATGAGTTTAAATGGGTTACGTAAGTGTTTCCCCAGCAAGCATCTTTGGCAATGGCAATGCAATTATATTATTCTTGTATTTGATCCCTCGACAAATTGTTTAAGAGGAATCTTTAGCTCGGGCCCCACTCCGACGCGGCCTATTCAAATACATGTAAAACGCAGAAACGCTTTTCTGAGATAACCTCTGGATTGCTTTTAATGAAACTTGTTGCATTTGAGAGAGAAAGTTAAATTGTAGTGTCTGTTGGAAGCGAAATTTCGATTTAGGGCCTGAATTTTGTTTAAAATATTTCGAACAATTTGAAAGTTCGAAAGAAATAGGAGCACGACGTTTACAAACTAACACCTCTGCATCAAGAACAGCTATCGCGGTTATGTCAACGGCATCTATTATAACAGTCAAAGCGGACAAATTTGGTATGTCAATTTGTATCTTCCGTGGATTGGTTACGTTGTGTACAAAGGTTCTGCAAAAGCCGTGTTTCCATAATAGTAAATTTTTTAGATTATGTGTAACATATCAATTTTGTCCGCTGTAGATGTGCTATTAGATGAAATTCACAGAATTGCGATATCATTTTTCATTGTTGAGGCACAGAGATTTAAACTTCATAGTTTCGTTTTCTGAAAATTTGTGCTTTTGGCCAATTTTTAATAAAAAATTGACGACCTAAATGAAAAATTCGAAACCAGCAGTCACAAGAATTCCCCCCTCCACAAGTTTTTCTTTTACATGCAACAAACTTCGTCAAATTTGGTGCAGTGGTTGCCGAGAAAAACGAATTCCCCTTCTACATGTATTTAGATAGGAGCACCCGAGCTAAAGCTTCCTCTTAAGGAGGATGCCTAGCTGCAACGTAAGCTCCCCTCGAATGAAATTTCTGGCTACGCCACTGGTGATAATGGCAGGCTGTTCCAATCTGTTACAGTGCGCGGGAAGAAGGAAAACTTAAAGAGGTTAGTTCGGGTGTTATAAGGTGTTAAAGAATCAGCGTGACGATGCCGTGTTCGGCGCGCTGTAAGTGGTTTAACATAAGCCTGTGGGTCGAGGGACAAACAGTTGTTTTTAAGCAAGAAAAGAAACTTCAGTCGTTGTATTTTTTTGCGTAGTTGTAGCGTTTGAATATTATATTGATTCATTAGGCTAGTAGGAGAGCCACTCAGTCTATATTTAGAAAAAATAAACCTGGCAGCTTTACGTTGGACCATCTCTAAAGCGATAATGTTAATTTTTTTTATAGGGATCCCGCACAATGCATGCAAATTCTAGTTTCGGTCGGATGAGTGAAGTGTAAGCCAGTAATCTAAGTACCAGAGGGAGCGTGCTTTAGTTTGTGCCTGAGGAGACAAAGCTTCCTGACAGACGAGTTACATACGTTAAAAATGTGGCTATTCCAGCTGAGGTGACTGGTTATTGTGATTCCAAGATATTTATACTGGCTGACTTTGGTCGGCGGTTCAGAGTAGAGGTTATAGACAAACGACATTTTTTTTTTTGTTATGGACATGTAAACAGTATTTTCTCTGTTCAATTCCATGCCCCACTCACTGCACCAGGAAAGAATGTTTTGAAAGTCAGAGTTAAGCATTAATTGATCTTCGTGGCAAGTAACCTCGTTAAACAACACACAATTGTCAGCAAATACTCTAACTTGAACAGGATGAGAAATTTCCTTAGTGATGTCGTTTATGTATATTAGAAATAGTAAAGGTCCTAGCACGCTACCTTGAGGTACTCCAGAGGTTACTAAAAGTTCGTTAGAAGAGTAATTATCAATTGAAACAAACTGCTTGCCATTAGACAGATAAGCCGCCACCCAGTTAATAATATAGGCTGGAAGGTCTATCGACTGTAGTTTTTCTATAAGTTTAAAGTCTAAAGTCTTAAAGTCTAAAAATATTACGTCAATTTGGCTTGACTTGTCGAGAGCACTTGCAAAGTTGTGAATAATTGTGGTTAATTGTGTCACTGTAGAGAAACCCTTCCGGAAACCATGCTGATGAGGGGACAGTACGTTGTTGTCACTTAGGAATTTGGTTATTTCATTAGCTATAATATGTTCCATTAACTTGCAACATGATGAAGTTAATGATATCTGACGATAACTAGTTACTGAGGTTTTGTCACCCTTTTTTCAGTATGGGAACGACACGTGCAGTTAGCCAGTCTGTAGGAAGATTAGCCGAAGATAACGAGGAACGGAAGATAACAACAAGAAAAGGGGCTAACGCTTCAGCATATCTGCGCAGAAAAGCGTTCGGTATGTTGTCTGGTCCTGGAGATGATTTAGCTTTCAGGTTCAGCAGCATCGACACTACACCCGGTTGCGAAACAAGATCAGAGGTCGAGTTACATGTCATGCGGTTAAGGTTTATAACACCATCGAAATTTGAAAAAAAAACACTCTGAAAATAATTATTGAAGTGCTCCGCGATACGTTTTTTTTTCGACAGCTACATGGCCCTCGTGAACAATTTGGTCAATTGACTTGGTTTTTGTGCTTAGAAAACCCCAAAATTTTTGGGGTGCTGTTTGAATAAAATTTGGCAATGTATGGTGAAAATACCAGCGCTTAGCTTGCCGTACTTCTTGGTTGAGTTTATTTTGGATTTCGTGAATCGTCGTCTTAAGCGCTTAACTTTTCTTTTAAGGTGCAAGATCTTTCTCGTTATCCAGGGAGTAGTCCTGGAAGATTTTTTTAGTTTTATTAGGAATAATGTTGCTAAGGCAGTGAGTGATATTTTCTTTAAATTTATCCCAAAGCACAGTAGCATTGTTACTGTGAAAGTTATCAAGGCATTGTTCAAGATAATCCAAGACGCTTTCGTCTCTGGCACGAGAAAAGTCTTTAACAGTGGTTGTTTTACATTTTTTAGTGTTAAGCACTTCCAAAGAACAGGAAAAATATACCAGACTATGATCAGCAATTCCAGGCTCAACCGAAACAAAATAGTTTTCTAATGAACGACTTACAAAAACGAGGTCAAGTATGGTTGCTGACGTACCATAGGTGCGCGTTGGCTGTCTCTCAACCTCTTGTAGATTGTGAGACAGAATGCTGTCATGCAAGTAACTTAGGTGTGAATTAAACCCGGTGCAGAGAAACCCGTTCTCCCAATCAATATCTGGTAGGTTAAAGTCGCCTATAAGTAGTGTTTTATCGCTTGTGAATGAAACCATGTGTTCAAAAAGATCACGAAAGAATTCTGGGGGCGAGTCAGGTGATCGATAAACTGCAAATAGCAAGAATGATTTATCCCAGCAAGTAAACTTTATTGTAACAGATTCCAAGTTATCGGCCTGACCTGCGGTATGCCAAAATCCCTGCGGTACGCCAAAACCGTTGGATGCCTTGGATGTGTGGCATCCTTAGCAACGACAACTTGAACACGTAAAATAAGAAAAGCCTGGATTCAGTCAATTATGGCAAGATCATGTTTAGCACGTATAATTTAGCTAATAGAGCAGAATTGTCATCTTTATCAAACGCTTTAGCACACTGGGAATAACGACTGGCAAAAAAAGAAAGAAAGATATTTTACCCTAATTTAAGTTTTCCTCGGGTTACTTTCTTGGTATCACGCAGCCTTAAACAAGGCGATGAGGCAGCGTTGTTTTTCAAGGCGCCGCTCCTGCCGACCACGTACGTAATCACGGGCCTGCTTCTCACCACGCATTTCTTCTGGCCGGACCTGGACCCTTGCGTCAGCTTCCGGGCGGTCTTCGAGCAACGGCGTTGGAAGCAGCTCTTGTTGCCTTCACTCTACACCTTCAGCTCGTACCATCTTGTCTACGTGGTGCTCTCGCTTCTCAGCCTCGGTCGTCAGATGGAGCTCCGTTATGGCCACTACAATTTCCTCCTGCTCGTGCTGTTCGTGGTGGTGTGCGTAAACGCGACCCACTGTCTGCTCGCGTGGATCCTGTCGCGGCACCCAGTTGAGCTGCTCAGGCCGCTCCTTCCGCCTTCTCTGCGCGACACCTGCTTCAGCGGCTTCACGGGCTCCCTACTCACGCTGAAGATGTTGCTCTACAAAGAGCGGCCCGAAGCCGACTACGACTTCGCCTCATTCCAGATGGCCGTGCCGCACTGGTTCGGCCTGGTGACCGAGGTGGCCCACCTCTACATGTACACGGCGCGCGCATGGCTCCTGGGCCACATAGCGGGCATCGCAGTCGGAGTGACGCTGACACTTGTCCACTTGCCGGTTCTCAGGCCCAACCGGAACATCGAGCAGGGGCTTCTGGACTGAATTCTCAGACAATGAGAAGGATGGAGGCAAAGTTTTTCAGGGCGAAGAAACAGCGCTTGAGCGCAACATCTGACCATTACGTTCAGCTGCGATGCAAGCCAAATATTTTTTACGATAACTCTTCACATCAATATCACCACCCGCTAGGACTAGAACTATAGTACAGGTGGTGGCAAAACACGCAGCTGCACATCCGCAAGCCAAATTACACGTCTTTCAGACGAATCGTTGGTAAGATACGCGTTGCATAGTATTAAAATGTGCGCAGGTGGCGTACATGATTGCTCGAGCTTACCAGTGTGTCAATGGTGGGCTTGTTCGTGACATCGGAACCCATTTCAATAGCGCGAGACACGAGAAAACGTAGATACACACACATGGCGCTAACTACCAGCAACAGCTTATTTTCGCAAACCACTCGCACATATATCAACTCCCAAAGAGCTTCACAAGCACGTGCAAAAGCCTCATGAAAACACACAAAAAATGCTGGTTGCCAAGAGTTCCAGAAACTTTCTTGAGTATCAGTCGAAGGGGGATGGCGATTTATTGCCACCCAAAGTGGTTATACCCACTTGGGTAGCACCGAATAAAAAAAAAGAATACCAGACAAGTCAAGTTCAAGCCAATTTTCGGAAGGGTTCTTCCAAAAATAATACGAGACGGTTATTTGAGGGATCGCCCGACGTTTTTGCGCGGGCGCGAGTAAGAGCGGGCGCGAGAGAGAAAATCTGGGCGCTTTTGCTACTCGAATATATGACTCTGCCTAAGCACTAGGGAGGAGGTTTTTTAACGCGTGTTGTATTAGTTGTATGCGTTTGTCCCTAGGCATGCTGGCATTGCGGAGTGGGGTCGAGCTTGTTAACACTCGGACGCTGGCTGCCGGCGGGGTGAAATAAGTGAAGCAGCTGGCGCTGACGCCCCATTTGGCGACCGCTGTGTCGGACAGACGCACCCGCGGCGCTCGTGCTAAGTCAATCGTGTGTGTCATAGCTTTCTCACACCTTACAGCGACGCACCTTGGAAGTAACATCACAGATGTTGCCGTCGGTGCATTAGGGACCGTAGTAGAGGCCGGGCCGCATATATTGAAAATCTATAAGTCAGAGTGCCTTAGCAACCGCGGTTGAAGGCAAGTGGCTAAAAGGCCGCCGGTGACGCTCGACGCCCCTGCAACCGCTATGAGAATACGTCGCGCTACCCTAACGCCTCTTACGCTAACCTAACCTAACGTTAACCTAACCAAACGTGGCCCACACGAAAAGACAATAATCCTCACGGCGTAACCGCTGTGAGAATACGCCGCGCCACCCTAACACCTTTTACGCTAACATAACATAGCCTAACGTGGCCATTTGCTAAGGCGCTGTGCCTTTATTTCACTCAAAGGGGACCACTTAAAAAGGCTCCTGAAAAGTCGCGCACAGCAGCATACGAAAAGCCTGCCAATAGCGAAGATACTACACCAAGAGAGCAGGCCGGGCCTTTACTACGGCTCCTACTGCTCCCCCGGAAAAATCAGCGACGTTTTTTGAAGGTAGAGCGCCGTAAGGGGCAAGAAATGTTTAATCCCGCATGACTGGCTCAGCACCAGCGCCGCAGGCGCGAGAAAGTCTGTCCGACGTACCTTCAGACACAGCGATCACCAAATGGGGCGTCCGTGCCCACTGCCTCACCGCGCACGCAGCCAGCGTCGGAGCGTAAGCAAACTCGACCCCACTCCGCAATGCCGGCATGCCAAGGGGACAAACGCATACAACACGATCACAGAAACTTCTCCTAGTCAAATCAAATCAAATCAAATGAAATCAAATCAAACTTTATTACAACATCCAGGATGATGAGGGCCGTGGTCAAAAAGCACTACACGAGCTTCACTCGGACCACGACCCAGTACAAAGGCAGGGACAGGCAAATACAGTAACGTAAGGATGATATTAAGGCAAAAAAATTAATTATGAAATTGCGCATATTAAACCAAACAATTATTTCAGACATATTGTGAGTACAGATGCAAAAGAAGCCTAATTACAATGCATGGTGTTGATGTTAAAGGCAGTCGATGAATACACTATATTCCAATGAATGCAACATCAGCAGTAAGAGTAGAGCATAAAAAAATACAAATGAGATGGACAGAATCACCCGGTATCAAAGAAACAAAAAGGTACAACAAGCATTAGTTCAATAATAGCATAAGAAAAGCGGTAAAGTGGCATGAACAAAGTAGTGCATCAAGTGTGAGTTCAACAACGTTAAAAAAAAACGATGAAGGGCCTTCGTATTTACATTCTCTATAGGGCTCATAGCAGGATGACAAGGGAGATTGTGGAGGAAGCCTACGAACTTGCTAAATTAGAGGAAACGTACGTGAGCAAGCCATCATTGTCGCTATCTGAAAAGGAGATACGATTCCTCGGTTTATATATGTAACCATTGCAATATATGTTTTCACCATGCCTTGCACACGTGTACGGTTCATCGACATGCACCCCTGTATGTTTTTTTTTTTTTTTTTGCTGTCACGTTTGTTTCCGCTCGTACGGTATATATTTATCGATGCGTGCGAAAATAAAATCTACAGTTGAGAGTGAAGCGCTGTCTCTGTGTATCTGTTTCTACGCCCTCGTTCAGTCGCGCTTATACACTCTATCATGGATGAAGGGCCGTAATCGATATTTTCAGGTCGTTAGTTGATTCAAGTACAACGGCAAAAGAAATCAGCATTTCTTTCCCATAATTAGTGCGCGTGCGCGGAATCTCCCACGTTTGAACGAGACGAGTATTATAAGTAAGTGTCCTGTGCTTTAGTTTTGAAATGGTGCTTATAAATGTATAATTTCTAAGGCCTATGTGGTACCGCTTCATAAGAATTGTGCGATAATAGTCTCGTAGAGTAATTAGATTCATTTCATTGAAAAGCGGAGCAGTGCGACTGCCATAAGGAACATTTGCAATAGCACAAATAGCCTTTTTTTTATTATCTGTAAGTTACGGATATTTGTCGGAGTCGTCGTGCCCCAAACAAGATAACAGTAGCTTATATGAGATAAAAACAAAGATTTATAGATGAGAAATTTGACTGCTTTTGGCAATGAAAAACGCACCCTGTACAGAATGCCCGAAATCCTGGATGTAGGGGAAGGCAGTGTTTCAACATGCTCAGTCCATGACATGTGTCGTTTGAAAGTTACACCTAGACATTTGAAATGTGGTACCATCTGTATTTATGAATTCTTAAGCTTTAACGGTACGTAGGGGACGATTTTTCGATTTCTAGCCCTAAAAAAACAGCTTTCATTTTGGAAGTGTTCATTTTTAACCAGTTTACATGTGTTTAGGACGACAACTTCAACAGCACCTGATTGGCGTCGCTCATGAGGCTTTTACGATCTCGTGCAGTCAGAAGTATCGTTTTATCGTCAGAATACATTATATACTTTACGGAAGTGTAAATACTTACAATGTCATTGATGTATATACAAAATAACAGAGGTCCCAGAATGCTACCCTGATGCACTCCCGCTGAAGGTGCTTGTAAATTGGAGGTGTGATTACTGATGACAACCATCTGCTGACGATACATTAAGTAAGATTCAATCATTTGTGGAAAAACACATCGAAACCCGTAATGATAGCATTTCTGTAACAATGTCACATGATTTATGGTGTCAGAAGCCTTCGAGTAATCTGCGAAGATGCCTACCGTATGTAGTTCCTGTTCAAAAGCATCCAGTATAAATTCATTCTGCTCTAAGAGAGCATGCTCAGTTGAGCGACCTTTCATGAACCAGAATTGCGATGAAGTAATGGTATGGTGCTTATCAAGGAAAGAAGCCATGCGTTTATGAACCAGTTTTTCTAAACCTTTTGATGTTACGGGTAATATAGATACAGGCCTGTAATTGTTAAGCGTATCTTTATCTTTATCTTTATCGCAACTTGCAGTTTCTGTGGGAAGATTCTAGCAGAAAAAATAAGGTTAAAGATATATTCCAGTACATCAACAATAATATTTAACACATGTTTAATGGGTCTAATCTGTAACTCATCTGCATTACAGCAGGCGCTGTTTTTTACAGACGAGAAAGCATTAATAACTTCACTGGCCGTTGTGAGCACCAAAAACGCGCTTTCAGAGGTCCTATCAGTTAAGTATGTAGCACATGCCGGATTGTGCGCTTTCTTTGCTAAAGATACTAAATAGTCGTTAAACACATTTGCAAAATATGCCTTGCAGATAGCGTCACCGTTCTAACACAAGCTCAGTAGGCCTGAATTTATCGCCGCTACGACCAAGGAACTTATTTTGTCTACTCCAAGCTAATTCTGATTGATTAATTACGTCAGTTTTGAACAGGTTGTTTAGGTACTTCCTCTTTTCATAACGTAAGTGACTTAACTTTATTCTTATGGGCATTAAAACGTTTTACCATGTCCTCGCTTTTATCTTTTAGGAAATGTCAAATAATTTATTTTTACGTTTTATTTCCTGGAGGCAAGTCTTAGTCAACCAAGGTTTCTTGGCTCTGCGCGCATGCTTGAGTTGTTTGTACGGAAAGCACTGCTTGTAAGCCGTTTTGAATTTATCATGGAAACAATCATACGCGACCTCTGATTTCTACTGGAGAAATACGTCTGACCAATCGATTAACAATATCTCATTGCGAAATGCAGCCAATGTGTGTTAATTTATATCTTGAATAACCACTGGATCCTTTAGTTGGGATTGTGCACGAGACACCGTTTCGTTGATGAACGTAATATGGGAAGATGGTCACTAATGGGTGCGCTGAGCACGCCAGACAAAATTTCGTAGCTTCTATGTTAGTAATGAACACATCAATTAATGTCGCGACGTCTTTCTCAATGCGGATAGGGAGGTTGATAACATAAATTCAAATCGCTGAGGCGACGATTTAGCAAGATCCATATTCAAATCACCGGCAAGGACTAGCTTATAACCATTGGCATTTACCCAACTTAAATATGTATCTAGGGGTACTATAAACGTCAACCTGTTACCGCTAGGAGGGTGGTATAAAACACCAAAAACAGAACGGTCACTTTGTACAGTCAGAACTTCACAATCATTAGTGATGCCGGAAAATGGCTGAACTAAACAACATTTTATCGAGTTCTTAGCCATCAACATCACTCCACCTCCCATTCTTCTTGGACGATTAAAAAAATAGGTTACATAGTCAGGAGACTTTAGAACATCAGTCTCATTCCGATACCAAGTTTCAGTAACCATTTAAGAACATGCGGTTCAGAACCAAGAGTTGTAAATAGCGCAGTTATTTGGTCATCTTTATTACGTGCGGATTGAGCATTAAAATGAATGAAAGACATTCTAGGCTTACATGTAGAAAACAGTGTGCCTAATTTATAAAGTATCACATAAGTGTCGTTTGCCATTTTCTTTTCAATAAGCGTCGTTCAGTTGAGTGTCAGTTACTATTCCATAATCACTGACAGGTACTGCATGTTAGCAATGACGTGGACCCGGCTGCCCTCAGTTTTTATCGCTTTAATGCGTCCATTGTCAATCCAGAGAAATTTCCCTTTCTTTTGCCCTCTTCGGGGCTAGCGCTTGGGCAAACAATCGCTTGTTGTCAGGCGTCAAATGGTCATTCACGTATAGATTAGCCTCTTGGAACTGAGGAAAGTAAAGTGTCCGGGTTGTTAGACAGGCTTTGCGGGCCTTACGCAAAAATTCGTCCTTTTTGTTCCGGGAACAAAATCTAGCGATTATGTTCGTGTCCTTCTTTGCAGGTACTCGGTGCACTGCGTCAACGTCACCCTCATTTACGGGACAGCTGAAAGCCTCGCCTATTTTCTGAAGAATGGCTTTGCAGTCTTCGCCTTTCGTACATGGCACACCCTTTATCTCGATATTGTTAATTCGTGAAAACTGTTCCTTGTCAGCTAACCTAGCAGTTAACTGATCATTAGATTTCTGCAGGGACTTGTTTTCAGCTGCTGCAAGTTCATGTGTCTTTTTCATTTCTTCATAGAAAGATTTAATGCAGAGACGCTTTCACGAAGCTGTGTAACGTAGCGCCAAGACAAAGACAGATATTCAGGGAGCAAAAGCACCCAGATTTTCTCTCTCGCATCCGCTCGTACGCGCGCCTGCGTACAAACGTCGGGCGATCTCTCAAATAACCGACTCGTGTCCTGGCCCCAGCTCTGGAACGGGAACGCACTCTTAAAGCCACTCTGGACCGAGGATGCCCTCTGCGCTCCTGCGGCTGCTGCCTGGCCCCAGCTCCGGAACAGAAAGCCCTCTTAAAGCCCCTCTTGACTGGGGGTGCCCTCAGCGCTCCTGCGGAGACAGCTGCTGCGGCTGCTGCCTGGCCCCAGCTCTGGAATGGGAGCACTCTCTTAAAGCCCCTCTGGACTGGGGGTGCACTGAACGCTCCTGCAGCGACAGCTGCTGCGGCTGCTGCCTGGCCCCAGCTCTGGAACGGGAGCGCCCTCTTAAAGCCCCTCTGGACTGGGGGTGCCCTCTGCCCTCCTGCGGCTGCTGCCTGGCCCCAGCTCTGGAACGGGCACGCCCTCTTAAAGCCCTTCTGGACTAGGGGTGACGTCTGCGCTCCTGCGGCGACAGCTGCTGCGGCTGCTGCCTGGCCCCAGCTCTGGAACGGGAGCGCCCTCTTAAAGCGGCTCTGGACTGGGGGTGCCCTCTGCGCTCCTGCGGCGACAGCTGCTGCGGCTGCTGCCTGGCCCCAGCTCTGTAACGGGAGCGCCCTCTTAAAGCCCCTCTGGACAGGGGGTGCTCTCTCCGCTCCTGCGGCTGCTGCCTGGCCCCAGCTCTGGAACGGGCGCGCTCTCTTAAAGCCCCGCTGGACTGGGGGTGACCTCTGCGCTCCTGCGGCGACAGCTGCTGCGGCTGCTACCTGGCCCCAGCTGTGGAACGGGAGCGCCCTCTTAAAGACCCTCTCGACTGTTGGTGCCATCTGCGCTCCTACGGCGACAGCTGCTGCAACTGCTGCCTGGGCCCAGCTCTGGAATGGGAGCGCCCTCTTAAAGCCCCTTAGGACAGAGGGTACCCTCTGGGCTCCTGTGGCTGCTGCCTGGCCCTAGCTCTGGAACGGGAACGCCCTCTTAAAGATCCTCTGGACTGGGGGTGCCCTCTGCGCTCCTGCGGCGACAGCTGCTGCAACTGCTGCCTGGCCCCAGCTCTGGAATGGGAGCGCCCTCTTAAAGCCCCTGTGGACTGGGGGTGCCATCTGCGCTCCTGCGGCTGCTGCCTGGCCCCAGCTCTGGAACGGGCGCGCCCTCTTAAAGCCCCGCTGGACTGGGGGCGACCTCTGCGCTCCTGCGGCGACAGCTGCTGCGGCTGCTGCCTGGCCCCAGCTGTGGAACGGGAGCGCTCTGTTAAAGCCCCTCTGGACTGGGGGATGCCCTCTGCGCTCCTGCGGCGACAGCTGCTGCAACTGCTGCCTGGCCCCAGCTCTGGAATGGGAGCGCCCTCTTAAAGCCCCTGTGAACTGGGGGTGCCATCTGCGCTCCTGCGGCTGCTGCCTGGCCCCAGCTGTGGAACGGGAGCGCTCTGTTAAAGCCCCTCTGGACTGGGGGATGCCCTCTGCGCTTCTGCGGCGACAGCTGCTGCAACTGCTGCCTGGCCCCAGCTCTGGAATGGGAGCGCCCTCTTAAAGCCCCTCTGGACAGAGGGTACCCTCTGCGCTCCTGTGGCTGCTGCCTGGCCCCAGCTCTGGAACGGGAGCGCCCTCTTAAAGACCCTCTGGACTGGGGTTGCCCTCTGCGCTCCTGCGGCGACAGCTGCTGCGGCTGCTACCTGGCCCCAGCTGTGGAACGGGAGCGCCCTCTTAAAGACCCTCTGGACTGTTGATGCCCTCTGCGCTCCTACGGGGACAGCTGCTGCCTGGCCCCAGCTCTGGAATGGGAGCGCCCTCCTAAAGCCCCTCTGGACCGGGGGTGCCCTCTACGCTCCTGCGCCTGCTGCTTGGCTCCAGCTCTGGAACGCGAGCGCCCTCTTAAAGCCCCTCTGGACTGGGGGTGCCCTGAGCGCTCCTGCGGCGACAGCTGCTGCGGCTGCTGCCTGGCCCCAGCTCTGGAACCGGAGCGCCCTCTTAAGGCCCGTTTGTACTGAGGGTGCCCTCTGCGCTCCTGCGGCGACAGCTGCTGCTGCCTAGCTCCAGCTCTGGACGGGAACGCCCTCTTAAAGCACCTCTGGACTGAGGGTGCCCTCTGCGCTCCTGCGGCGACGGCTGCTGCCTGGCCCAAGCTCTGGAACGGGAGCGCCCTCTTAAAGCCCCTCTGGACTGGGGGTGCCCTCTGCGCTCCTGCGGCGACAGCGGCTGCGGCTGTTGCAGGGTTGCACGGCTGTTGCCGTTGCCATGTGGGTAGGGGGGGGGGGGGTCGAGGCTCGGTTTATGGAAGCTTCTGCCGCGTTTTCCCATCGTCTTCTCCTCACCACGTGTGGGATCTGGTACCCCTGTCGGCTGTCATGTGCGCACCTTCGCACAGCTTGCATTTAGGAGTACATTGGTGTTGCTCGTCCGCGTTCGGTGCGTTACAGCCCCTGCAGATGGCTTCGCCCGGGGTCGGGCACACGTCGGCTCGATGGCCCAATTTGCTACACGCGTTGCTGTTGTCCAATTGCTTGCGGTACAAAAAGCATCTCACCAACAGTGGTCCGTAGCGCACAAAGTTCGGAACTTTCAAGCCGTCGAATGCCACGATAACCGTGCCCGTGTTCTTGAACCTTTCGGCCGCCAGAGCCAGTGGATTTCTTGTGTTGACAATGTTCCTCTCCAGTTCGTCTTGGCCGTCGTTCAGGGTGATGCCTCCAATCACTCCCTTGTTAGTACAGTGCGGCGCCGCTTCGTAGGCGCTTACCTCATGCTCCTTCCCCATCACCACGATCGACTTGATTCTGGTGTACATTGTCGCATTCTCCCTGTCTGGCGCGCTGACCACGATTATGTTTTGCTGCGCGTTCGGGCAGATGACGTCTGATCCGGCCTTGGCTTCACCGACTCCTGCTGCCTCCATGATCGCTCTGCCTACGGCCGTTGCTCCGGCTTTGGACACGTCTAATCCTCCTTTCGGCCTAATTGTGATTTTGGCGTTTTCTTTGGAGAGCGGGGGCATGCGTTCTGCCTTGATCACCATTCTCCTAATCCTGTCTCCGTTCTGCCGTCCGCGGCAGACGTCTCCTTCCATCTTGAATTCGACACCTCTGGCGTTGGCCGCTCTGTTCGACGAATGCCTGGCAACGGCCGTCTGCCAGGCCAAATCTTCCAAAAATAGTTCCGGGGCAAGTCCTCGAATCCACCGAAACTTCCATGTTTGGTTAGAAAAGCCAAAAGCAGTCATTTTAACAGTAGGTGGCTACGATGCTCGGGTGCCGCGCCAGGCGTCTCGGCGGCGTGGTTCTGGCGAAAAACACTGGTAAAAAAGGTCAAAAGTCTATCCACCGACCAAAACTTGGTATCAGCGTTGTCCTCTCGTCTTTAGGCGCCTGTTCGTAACAAAATCTACTAGGAAAACCTCAAAAATACGGCCGAAAACATTTTAGAAAGCGGGAGCCGATGATCACATGACTGTCCTACTCGGCTTCTTCTTCTTCCTCTTCTTCTTACCCGATGGCGTCACGTAATACGCGAACTTAGGAGAGCAGGCATGTCGCTAAAGAAACACTCGTACGCTACCTAATAACATTTCGTACACTTCCGTTTTCTTTATCTTTATTACTTTCTGCATATAAATTTCAACCACACTTAATTTACCCGATGTTTTCCTTGACTTCATTGTGTGTTGGCTTTATATCGTCATGATTAACAAAAATCAAGCCCCTTGGTTTCCCTTCCTTCGTTCATTCCTAGCAATGGTCTCGAATCTGAAAGCCTTGATGTCTTTAGGTAGCATGCGAGGGCTTAATTTCTTCTTCATTTCCCAGTGTTTGGCGGTAAGCAATTTTATGTTTATAGTGACCTATGATATCTTGTAAGTTTTGTACGTACGGCGATTTGAGGCAATTATTTTTCTGAGGCGTACCTGCGGTCCCTGCAGCAGTCAGTTTCTACATTCTGCTGTTGCTAACGGCGCGCACGATGTCCTTTCGGGTAACTCCGGGCACCGAAATTTCTTCTCACTGAAGGAAATTTAGTAAAAGACCTGATAGTATTTTTGTTCAATTAAGGTTAGATGTAGAAAAAAAAAATCCGCTAAATAATCTGGAAAGAATCAGATTAATGAAACTTCCACTTATTTTGTTTCATGCTAAGCTCTTCAGGGTGTAGGTAAGGATGTCGCTATAGTCGGATACATAGGCGCCGACTACGGGAGGGTTCCGGAGTTTTCCGGGAGACGGGGCTGAGCTCCTCCCACCCCCCGGGCGATGCCGAAGCTCCCTACACCCCCCCCCCCCCCCCCCCCCTACACACACACACCTAAAGTGCCATTACCAGAGCTTCGTCACTCCCATCATTTGAGGTTTCTTTTGACTTTCATCGACCTTTTCCCTTGTAATTTTGCTGGACCTAATAGTTTTCTGCATCATTGTGTGCGCGGACGTGCACAGCTTTTAATTATTGTTTCGCTTTATTTCTGTAAATCCTGAAAATAGGGTAAGCCATGCATTAGAAGCACTAGCGGCGGCTGCCTCATCCGTATTTCTTCACTTAGACATTGTTTTACATTTCCACTGTAAACAGCATGCACTATTGGATCTTGCCGTTGAGTGCGGGAGTTGGCCGACGTTGAGGAGGATTTTGAGATAAAACTCAAGGTTTATTTACATTATTTACAGAAACAATAACGTAATTAACAGTCATACAGTCACTGACGGCCGGCAGCAAATCGGACGCTGCGGCCCGTGGCAAGAAGAACGAAAAATTGAAAGGATGAAGGAAAAGCCTCTCTCTGCTCCCTGTCTCTCCCTTTGAACTCCTTCGGTGTCTCGGGGTCACGTCATTTTCGACCAATCGTCGAGCCCGCTCAGGTGTCGCCCTTTTCCTCCAATGGTAGGCGCCCGTGCAAGTGCCTTCACAAACGGCGGATGGGGTGGCTCCAAAGGCTCCACTGTCGGACGGGTGAATTGCCACCGGCGTTGCCTCCTGGTCTGCAATCGCTCAGCTGGAGGAGACGGGTTGTTCTTGGAACGACCTTTCAGAGCTGCAAAACAGCTTTGCTCGGGACCAAGATAACCTGGAACCGTGCCAGGCTCCCGTGGCACTTTCGGGAAGAGTCAAGCAGGGGGACAATAGATGTGCGGCGCACGAGGTGGGGGTCGCCAACTTGTCGGACAGGTCCAGAATCACCTTAAATGCGCCCCTGCGCACCCTAATTGGAATGCGACGGCGATTGGATATGGTCGGGGAACTCGAGTGATGCCAGGAAGAGTGTCGGCATCTAACAGCACACACACAATATGTTTAAATATACACACAGGACAAAGTTTATTACATTTTTGAAAGAGATGGAAGTGGCCAATTAAAAATTATTTCTAAATTTATGGATAGCCTATGCCTCAAAAATGAATATGTTGCTGTATGTTCAGCACGCTTCAAATTGCTTTGCGGGCTTTTTTGACCATGGAAAAAACCCAAAGACTTCAGTGACCCATTCAACAATCTTTTATCAATGGTGAGTGCAATGCACGTGAATGTTGTGTGTCTAAGTGTTCCTTTTTTACAGTCAATGTGACTCATGAAAAAAAAACATTTCTAATAATTTACAACATTTATTAGGGATGGAAACATCGTCAGTACCATGCAAAGGTCAAATATATACAGGGTGTTCCAGTTAACTATCATGCACCAAGATTTAAAAAAATGCAATGCGTTACTCGAAGAAAACCTAGTGCATATTGTTTACAGTACAGTGGAGTAGCTGCCAGTAATTTTTCGTTACTAAGATTTAATTAGGTAATTGTACTTATCTGACTCAATATGTACTATCCTAATTATCAAAGTGTCCATGAGGCATTTGAAGGCATAGCCAAGGGACATCTAACTGCGGTATTTTCAGCGACGTACTGATTGCGAACTAATTTTTTTCCGACTGGCAAAGAAACCTCACGAAGTATGAAAAATACCACGCGAGTGCGCTCCCTCTCGTATGATAAAACAGCGCCCTCAAATTAGCTGATTGAAAGCAATTGTATTGCCTGTCGCAAACCCGAAGAGACAGCGCATCACCTTGATGTTGGTACGGAACGAGCACCATCAGCAGGCTTCGCAGCTATTCCTTCTCTCATTTCTACGTCACACTTATAATCCGTCTTCGGACTTATTATCCGTGCGTCGGACCAAAGCCAAATTAATGTGAACGTTTTATTTTTCATGAAAGTGTACACGTGCTGCAGGCGGCAATTTCTGTTGTTCTTTTTTATCCAGCGGCCGTGCATTAACATACATTTTAGACAAATTAGAAAATAATACGTTCTTGTTTCTGGCTAAAATATTTTGTCATTGGCCGAGTAGTGAAATTACGATCTCCCGTACAACTTGCCAAGATCTTCTAACTTTATCATAAAACCAGAAACACAGGCAGACACGTTGAGAAGCATCTGTACGCAAAATTGGCCGTGTGAACGCTTTCAGAAGTAACAAAACGCTTCCCGCTGTTCTCCGCCACATGCTAACGGTAATCGATTCCCCTAGTAAGATGGCGGCGGCCGGCTTCACTTTTAGGACATCATCTCCACTCCTGAATACTTTTTTTTATAAAACCTCCTTGGACCCGGGATCGCGTTGATTGCGCGTTTCACCTGAATAGCATCTCCACATGTGCGCCTGCACAAAGTAGCAACATGGCGGCGCCCTTGCGGTTGCGGATTTCAATGATCGACTATATGGTGGGTAAACACCATACATGAGCGCTATGGGGACAGTTCCCTCTAGAGTTGTTTGTACCAACCCTATGCCAAAAGGTATAGATTCGTATTTAATAGCGTCATCTATAGACAAGTAAACGAACTAATAATGCATCCACAGACTCAGTAGGCGTTTGTTTGTAGGTTTGTAGCTGTGGCAATCAGTGATTAGTCACAACCAAATCTATGGAGATAAACAGCTGCAAATCTTCGATTCCTGCGCAACCACTCTCAATGCACAATATTTTTTTGAAATCTTTCAGCTTTGCGCGACACCCGCGAGCAAGTAATTCTTTTTTGGTAATCAAAGTTTTATTTGAAAATATTTTTTTTTTCTGCCGCAAGCGGCGCCACAACTCGTCGACATTCAACTTCGCGCTAACTAACTTGCCCGGGTCTAAAACGTGAGGGCCGCAGGGGCCACCGGGGTACGTAAAGGTTTTAGTGTTCTGCCAGGCTTAGGAAATGGTCAGATTTTGAAGCAGTATTGGCCGTATTGGCAGTGTTCCACGGCTATGATCAAAGGACATATTTCGGCGGTCGGCGGCTCGGCCGCCTAGTGTCTCTACATTTGGCTACGGTGACGGCTTCTCACGCGCTGTGACATCAACAGCCGCTGTTCGTCGAATGTTTTTAGAGGGCCAGCTCGCTAGGTTGCTTTGTGAACTGCGCTAGTGATTTATTTTCGTTATTGTAAAGACGTGCAGTGCGAAGAATGGCGAAGTCTTGCGTTCAGAGCACCGTCCTCAGCCTGGATACAACACAAGACGTGAAAAACGGCGATTTTAGGTAAGTGCACAGCGACGCCTCGTCGACGAGGTCGCGGCCTAAGCGCATAGCTTCGTAACGATGTTCTTTGAATAATTCCTGTAGTGATATACGAAATTAAACATTGTTTTTCGCCTTCCCAGAAAGCATGAATGGGTGATAGAAGCTGTATAAGAAAAGCGAACGCACATCTAAAAAAAGTTGTACGATCGTGAGCAGCGTTGTTCAGTGGTGCATTACGCCACCGCTGAACGCTTGGAAGGTTTTGCACGCACGTTCGCAACGTGCGCTATGTCGTGAACTTCTAGCTTTTAATATGTTGAAGTATAAAAAAGGTCGTGAGCATGATATTCATCCTGTGTTTGACTGATTGCTCCTGCTAATAATTCGGGGCATCCTAGCAACATTGCGTGGAACAGCCCTCTTGGTGTTTTGCTGTTACGGTAGCCGTGCTGTAAGCCGTGCGGAGGCCACGGTACACTGCGATAGAGTGCCGGGGGGGTCCTTAGCTATTTAGCTACGGAGGCAAATTTTCACGCTGTAAACTGTCGTGACCATTTCATTAGTAGTGATTAGTAGCACGGCGTTAGTTGCAGCTTGGCGCAATGTTGTTGCTGAAGAACCAGTTGGAAAGGTAAACAAGCTCGCTGATATGTTTTTTTCGTGCCACCCCCCCCCCCCCTTCCTCCCCGCTGGCAGAAGCAACGAGTGTAGGGCATAACACGGCACGTTCTACTAAGTTTACATATAATTTTTCCTGCGCGCGAGAAATTATTGATCATGTCTTTGCATGGAACACCATTCGATCTTGCGTCACGGTCGCACACGCATATTATATGGCATTTTTTGTTGCTTGAAGGTAGCGCGGTTAGTGTTGTTAAATTACGCACATTATTATTATTTTTTAATCTGTGCATATACTGTATTCATTCAGGCTCAGGTACACTGCCGTATTCCGCAAATAGTTCAGGTCGTCCATTACAAAGGTTAATCGTAACGGTGTGTTCCGTACAATCTCGCGGTCGAATGTGCATAGTCGGTTGAAAATGTAGTGTCCGATTATCATTCTATCTGTATAGTGACTCCCCTCGTTTCATTTAATTTTTCTTGGCTTGCATATTCGCCTAAAATGCGTTTATGTATTATGGGTTGTACATAATTATGTTTTAAAACTTGAATGTAAACTACTACCCCCTATGCAGCAGATTTGATGGTAAATTGTGTTGGAACATCATTTCAGATAAATATTTTGGTATATAATCTTTTCTTTTAAAGTGCTGAGGTATTTAGGAAAATGCCCTCCAAGCAAAATTTGTAAACCGAAATTGCTACGTAGGGACCCTTTAACAAATTTGTTGGGTCCAAAAAGTGTGTACTTTGCAATTGTATACGTTCATTATGTTAAATAAACTTTCAAGCTGGGACCTGACTACGCTAAATCTGAATGGTTTATGAAGCATGCCTCCAGTTGTTGCTTGGAATAGTTGGGACAGTCTGGGGATTTCATTTGAGTCTTGTCTGCGGGTTGCAGCTGCAGACTGTAACGAGTTTTTGCATTTGGCTTGGGTGGCAAGCTGGCAGACAGTGTGTTTAGAAGTTAAAATGCTTAAGTGCATATCGGAAGCCCTTGAACACCACACAAGGGTCAGTGAGACCTGCACACCACCAGTACCACAAAGGAAGGCTGTCGGTTGACAGCACCAAGCTGCTCTAATTTTTCTGTGCAATGCATAGTGAAGCCAGCACAATGTACAGTCGGTGTCACCCTTGTGTAGAGCGTGGGAATGGCTGCCTCCGGGGGCGCTCAAGAGCGAGCCAGTAACGTCTAACGGTAGTTGCTGGGCCCAAACGTGCCTAGCAGCTACCGTTAAATGTCCCTGGCTGCCTCTGGAGTGCCCCAGTGGCCGCCGTTCCCGCACATTACACAAGGGTGATGCTGACTGTACAGTGCTCACGGAATGAAACGCGTCAATTTAGGGCTAAGTAGTGCGCATACTTTCGTTTCAACCGGCTGCAGTTCGTGTCACATCGACGTAATTTTGGCGCGAACGCTTACACCGGAGTCCTCGTCACGTTTGGTGACCAAATTCCTAGCGACATGACATGGTGCTCTCGCGTACTTTGCACATATGTAGGGTTCTACTAAATGCTCCGTGTCCTATTTCATTCCGTGAGCACTGTACATTGATACAAACTATGTTGAGAAGACTTGTCTTTGCATGTTGCCACACAAGTGTGCAAAACGGAGCTTGTTTTGTAATGTAGCCTAGTGAGAGTTCAAGTGTAATTAAGACTTTTTGGCAAACTACCTTTTTTGCACATTGAAGCTGTGGTTGCACTTTGTGCAGCAGAAAAATATGGCAACAAAGCTTTGCTGGCTTATGAACGATGAGACATCTGCAGTCTCATTGTGGACCACATTAGGATGTCAATCCTAAGTTTGCTTCTGTCTACAGAAACCAACTTGGGATTATATGTTGATTATGTGTTGTATATGTTATATGTTGTATGTTGACAAGAAAGGATTATGCTCGGCTAGCAACTAGGGGATAGTGGGTCGCACTCAGATATTAACTTTGTTAATCTTGTACCCTGTCAAGCTAGCAGGCCTTGGCTAGAAGTCAACTGGTGCCAGTGACGATCCTAACTGGATCCAGTTGGCTCCCAGCTTTATGTACGTATTTGTTGATGCCCTTTTTGTAGTGCAAGGGGCCTAGCAATCTGGGTCTTGTTGGCTTTCTATGATGTTGCTGCTCTTCCTGAATAAAAGGAATTCCTACTCTTACCAAAAGCTGGCCTTGAACTGGCCCAGCTAACACAGTTTTATTTGCAGCTAGTCTTGGTAAAAAATTGCCCATTTGGCAGGGTGTCGAACCAAAAAAAAAAAAATTGTGCATTAGTTCAGGTCCAAGCTGCTTCAATTTTATGCTTGTTCAGTTCTCATTTGGAAAATAAATTAAAAGTTGGCTAGCTAGTTCACAGCATCGAATCGGTTCAGAACAATTCTTTTGATCCTTGACCTCTCGTGGTAATGTCACACGACATGGTGCATGCAGGCTATGAACTAACGTGTGTGTACAAGCTTTTATCCCAAATAATTACAAGATGACTTTACTGACACATGGGAAACAGGACTTGGCATTTTACTTGGTTTCAAGGAAGGAAATTTAATATTGGGAGAGCTACATCAAACAGGTATTTTTAGTGATAACTTCAGTTGCCCAGCTGGCTTTATGTATTTTAATTGAACAAATATACATATGAACGAGAGAAAGAGATATCAAATGTGTTTCATGCACACAGTATGAAAACATCCTGTGTAGAGGTGTGCCTCTTGTAATGGTTTGTATTGCACTTAACATAGCTTATTAATGTGTTTGTCGTAATTTAAGTATGTGCAATAACTGTGTGACATTGGGTATCTTGTAAACATGAAAAAGAGAAGCTGTAGGGATGATTAAATTGTGCAATTTTGTTTCTCAGTAAATTGAGAATTACAGTTTTTAGTGACAATTTTAGCAATTTTTAGTGCCTAAGCACTGCAGGCAATAATCAAGCATCTTCATGGTAACTACATCAACAAATTAAACGAAGAAATATAGAATGCCAGACATTATACTTGCAGTGAAATGACAAGCAGCTTTATAGTTAAGAAAAAAAATTTTTTAGACACCTCGTTTCATGCGTACATTGCTTCAATTCTACATCACATAACAGCCTCACCAAACAGTCTCGCTTTCTACAAATGTCTGATAGCTCGCACTGGCCACCATCAATTTCAACTCAGTTGAATTCACATCACTTCAGCTACTGCAGTATCATATTTCTGGAAGGGCTGTAAGTGAGCAATAATGTGTGGACCACACAGCATCTTACTTTATGTTCAAAATTATTTTTACTGCTCAACCCTGTAATGCCCAATGTATCATATATGCTACCTCTCCTCTGTGAAAGTGAAGGTTATTACAAGCAGTACCTGTAGTGGTCTGTCCCACAATGCTGTTGAAAACATGCGAAGCTTTTGGAGACAGCAACATTCACTCACGCCAGCAGTGTGCTGGTTACTGCACCTCTTTTTGGCTTGCCTCATTGCACCCATGACTTCGTCTCCTGCTCTTCATATCTGCTGGTGTGCATCCTTTAAGGTTTTAAACCAGAATTGCCCCAGTCGTGCTGCTTCCCTTCTTACAGCTGGTGTTTGAGTCACCTGTGTTAATGGCCCGTGTTAAGGTGCAGCACAACTGGCAGTCCTTCAGAGACCCCCCAGAAACGTTTGTCTTGGAGCCTATAAGCATGGGATGAGTTCAAAACTGCAAGGGTCTCAGCTTAGTCCCTGCGGCTTTTGGCATATGTGCAGCATCTGTCCCGACTGATACATACAAACCAACTTGCAAGTAATAACAGGCTGCAAGTAGAGCGAGCCGACTGAAAGCGAAGCTGTTTTGTTTAGCCTAATGAATTTCTTACTGTGCACACTCTCAAAAATGGTTATATCGGAGGTGCACTTAGAAAACATTTTCCGAACTGGTAACCATTGTTGTTTTTTGGGGGGGAGTTCATGTTTACTCAGGGTCCAGTTCGCAAGCAGTTTTCAATTGGGTTAGTCTGACACCCTGCATTTTAGTAGCATCAGTAAAAATGTGACACTGCTGCTAAGCCTGAGGGTGCGGGATCAAATTCCGGCTACGGTGGCCGCATTTTGATGTGGTATTGGGTGCACATGAAAGAACCCCAGGTGGTCAAAATTAATCCAGAGTCCCCCACTACGGTGTGCTTCATAATCTTATTGTTGTTTTGGCACGTAAAACTCCAGAAAAAAAGTGACACTTATGCAAAAACTCAATATGGCTAAGCCGATTTTTTAGACTTCTTAAGTGGTAGCAAAGAGGAGGGGCATAATTTGTCTTGTGGACTACAGATTAAAATGTCACTGCACACTGTTGAATGTGTATCACTGCTGTTAGTGTGTATGAGAAGCTGGTGCTGGCTGAGCATGCAGAAGCAGACAGTTTCATTATTTACAAGCTTGTTGAATTTTGTGAAATTTTAATGTTTTTTTATCATGTTCTAGGCGAATTGTTCTTGCAATGATTAACATTTGTTTTGGGTGATGCTCATTTTTTGCTTCAATTCCATATGTCTGGGATACTTTCTTTGCTACGAAGTCATGGAGTCACATTCTGGAACTTAATGCTTTCAAGAGTATTTTCATAGTGTAACATCTGCTGCCCTTACATCATGATGTTGTTTATGTCCAGGCTATGAGTGTTGTTAACTATGATGCATTGTGAAAGCAAATAATTGCAGAATGTGGCCTCTATGTGCTGTTTCTTCTGTTCACATCCATGCATGCTTAAAGAAATCAGTCAGCCGAGGTATACATATTTCAATAGATTAAAATGCATGCTAAAGTATTTCCTTAGTAAAAAGAAAGAACATTCAAGTTAGTTCTTTTGTTACTATGAAGCTGAGTTATTGTAGGCAATATGTGTAATTACTACGTAATTGGGAGCTCAGTTGCATTCGCTGCACAGACTTTTGTAATAGCCACAGTGCCAACTTGAAAGGAAATTTTTCTTGTTACATAAATATAAGCAACATTGTTAGTTTCCACAAAAAATGCCGCCTTGCTGTGGAGGAAGCAACAAAGTGAGCTTAGCTGTAGCAAGTCATGGTGGTAGTAGATGTATGCTGGTGTATCATCTCAGTGTTTTCTATGCATACATAAAATTAAAGCTTATCCCTTGCTGCCTGCAGTACTGGAAGGTGTCATTTCATAAATGGTTTGCTGAGAAGAAAAAACAAACTTTGCATATTTATCTGTGTATTAACTGCACATAGACATTTTTTCCAAAATAGAATCGAGAAAAAGAAAGTGTGTGTGTGTCCTGTCTGCGTTTGTAGTACAGTGTGTTGCCAAGTCATGGTGGGGCTTCAGATTTCTACAGTACCCACAGGAAATAAAATAAGGTGGTGAGATTACACTGCATGAAAGAGCATTTCAAAGTTTGGATGCCTGGAAGAGGCATGAGCAGTGTGTGCAGCTATTCACGTGTCTGTGATAGGAAAGTGAACAATCACTGCATTCAGTCAGTCAAGGTATATGAAACCACAGAAGTTAACTTTTTTTTTTTTAAACTGTAGAATTGCTTGAGTCTCCTGCTCAGTCAAGGTGTGGCTCAGTGCATTCCATGGCTTGAAATCTTTCATCAAAATCATGGCTTGAAAATCGTGAATCTTAGAGTGTTATTAAATGTTTGCTGAAAAGCCTCAGCATTAAAGATCTGTTTTGTGTAGAATGTGTTGTGTAAAGCAGAGCTGTGAAAAACTACAGTAGTTTTTTCTTTTTTTGTGCACATTTCTCTGATTACAAAAATGCCACTTGCAGAACTCATGTTACCAGGCATGGCTCAATTGTTTTTGGTTCTGAAGGAATATGCTGTTATATCTAAGTCATTGCATCACCACCACTCCTGTAACAGACGTAACTGATCAGCAAGACGAGTGTAGGCAATGTTTCAGTGTAAAAGCTGAATACTGACTGACCTGCTTTGTAAATCATGCCGAAAGCTGCTAAGGCTTGAATTCCTTTCCCTTTTTCTCAACAACAGGCTTGAAATTAAACCATCGACTTACATAATGCCTGCAATAACACTGCACACAGGACAGCATCATCCGGACTCACTAACACCCTATTATGCTCGAACTGACAAGTTTAAATTTTCTTTTTTTCCCAGAACAATATCAGACTGGAATGACAGTTTACAGACAGTGTGACTAAAAATTGTATAAATTAGTATTTGCTTGTTCCTAATTTGTTCTCTTTTGTTTGTATGCATTCTATTGCCCCTCTGCTTGGACCAAAAGGTCTGCCGTATCTACTAAATAAATAAATAAAAATGTTTGCCACTTGTTGCTGGGAAATCTGTTCATCACGATGAACATAGATAAGTACGCAATGAAATGCTGCCTCTGACATGTGTAAGCTGCCCCAACATCCACGGCTAAGTTCTGGCACTCTGTGATCTGTGGGGCTCTTGCAGAAGCTGGCAATCTCTGTGTACATCCTGAAAGCGTTATTTTGCCAGAGAAAACAAATGGGGTGGTTGCTCTGGGATGCATGTTTTCTTAGCATGTTACATTAACTAAGTAATTTCATGCACCATATATTGCAAAATTGCACAAAACAGCATGCACTGGCATCTTCTATGTGTGCAGCATTTTGAGTCTTTATGAATGGGGTATTTTCTTTCTTTCAGAAATCTTTATCAGATGTCGAGTTTTAAAGCAGCATTTGCGTTATATATGATACTGAAAGACATAGGATTTAGATTGAGCTAGTAGGCATTAAACATGCGAGGAGTGTAACTTGTCGCTGCCATAACTAAAGAGAGTTTGGCTAGTTGGTGCTGTTGTTTTTCCTGCGACATAGTTTCTAATGCGAAACAAGTCTTTAATGGAAAAAAGAGAGGGGCCAAGACAGAGTGCAACAACAGCAATGTTGTTGCTGCCACTTTATTTGGCCAACAATAACTTAGGTGTATGGAATTGCCTCTCCAGGAATGCTAAGACAAACCTTGTGGAGTCTCTTCATTCACTATTTCTCCTGGTTATCGAGAAGAAAAAAAGCATGCGTGAAACTTTAACATTTGAACTTCTAAGTTTGACTATGAGTTTGTGCTGTGATATATGCAAACTTAGTGATTAGTTGTGCTATGATACTAATGTCTTTATGAGAGTGAAGGCTGATTCAAGTGTCATATGATGTGTGATATATATTAAGCATCCTGTTTTTATTATAATAGAACCTAGCATAATCATGACTAATTGAGTTTTTGAATTTCTGACAGAAAAGGCAATGCAGAACAAAGAGGGGTGTTGTCTAGTAAGTTTGTCATTAAACAGGTACTGAAAAGAAAAATGTCAAGTTGTTAGGTTAGCAGATTACACTTCTGAAATACCACTAGATTACTTTTACCAAAAGTAGAGCTTGGTATGTCAAAAATGACCCAAATGTGAAAGAAGTGTCCTGGTTTTTTTTTTTAAGTGTATGTTTAGCAATCCAACTTAATTTAGTGTTTTAGTCTTCATTTAAGCAAACATGCAGTAAAGTATGTACCTTATAGTTGATAGCATGAGGCTCTTGTGTAACATATCTATTTTCCTCATGATTGCCTGCTTCCTCTTAAACATGTTTCCCAACTTCAAGAAATTACGCACTGTGTCATTGCCATTTCCAGTTGGCTGTGCAGCCCTCCCTCTTGGCATTAATGTTATTTGATGTGCTCGAAATCTTACAGCCCTTGCACTTATGTTACAGTAGTCGTAGTTTGCAGAATCAAACTGAATGAGGACGCAAAAGCCTGCAGTTTTAAATTGTTTAGAATATTTTTCAGTGTCTTCAGCTATTAATTAGCTTAAGACTAGGTAGATTTAGGAAACAGCTTTTTTTCTGGTGTAAAAATCTATTTTGGTGCGGTGTCATAAAATAATGAGACAGGCACTGCACAAATTGATAGTCATTTGAGTCAGTGTGTATTAAGCATTAAACAGGCTTTATAACTATCTTAAGCTGTCATTACAAGTTTGAATCAGTGCTCAGATGCCTGCCTATTTGTTTTCTTCCTGTTACTCAATATGCAATGCCATGGTTAAAAACAAACTAGAAAAACAGTCTTTGTGAAGTACATGGCCTACACTTGCTGTCGTCTTGTTTTTCATCTCAGTCATATTTATTCTGTTTTTCTTCCAGTGATGAGCCAATTACAGAAACCACTCGAAAAGAAGTTAAGGAGGGAGGTAGCAAACACAAAAAACGGAAGCACAAGCATAAGCATAAGCACCATCACAGTTCCAAGGACAAGAAGCGCAAGTCGAGCGGTGATAAAGGAGCCCCACCTTTAGATACGGCAACCGGTCAAGACACCCTTCAAGTTAGCAACATGAACCTTGAAGAGTTGGAAGAGCAGAAGGCAATTTTACAGGCGAAGCTTTATACGCTTGTCCCAAGTGACTATGGAAGCTCAGATGAAGATGTTCACAAAGGCAAGAAGACCAAGTTGTCTAGTAGAAGCCAGGACAGTAGCAGCAAGAAACATTCACGAACATCTTCTCTAGACCACAAAGCTGATCGAGAGGGAAAAAATCGAGAACATTCTCATTCTCGCAGTGATCACCATAAAGAACGGGATGGCTCTCCTCGCTCAAGCAGGTTGGTTTGTTCATAGTTGCTTCACGTGATTGCTAATTATGTGTAATTTTTTCTTTGTTACGGCTAGGCCACAGAAGTGGATAACAATTATCAGGGCTGGACATAATACTTGAAGTTATATCTCAAATATTGATACAAGATATTTACACAAGTATTTATTTCAGATACATGCTCAAATATCATATTCTGTACATATAATTGTATTTCAGGTACTTTTATGATTAAATCACTTTGCAGCTTTATCATATAGACCAGTACAAGCTCCTTGTGCTGGTTTCCAAGCTTGCAAAGCTATTAGTTTTGTTTGATGCAGAACACTACATTCATGTTAAGTAACATATATTGCCCAACAAGTAGCAAGTCTCATGTACATCTAGATAGAGAAGTAACTAAAAAAAAGTCCCCATCTAAATGGTGGCCAGTAGTCCTTGGGCCCTGATGGTGTCCTCAGCTAGCTGGACGGCCCAAAGTTGGTCTTTAGGGGCCAAGCTGAGCAGCATGGTCTCCCACTGCTCATCATTAGTTATTATGCGGCCCTGTCACGTCGCCTGAGAGCAAGCCCATAGAATGTGTGGCAGGTCTGCCTGTTCCTTACATAGTTCACATTTGTCCGAATACTGGCCTGGGTACTAGTGGCTGTAGGCCACTGGGTTCAGGTACATATTGGTTCGAAGGAGGCGCCAGGCCATCGCTTGTTGCTTAGCAAGTGTTAGGTATGTTGGGGGATACCGGACCCTTCCCAATCTGTAATGACTGTAATGATGAATCTGTAATGCAAGTCCTCGAGCCACGGTGTGCGCCGATTCATCGCTGAGGAGGGAGGAGTGCGCGTGTACCCAGATGTTTTGGACTGCCCGCTGGTCGCGAAAGTTAACTAGGATCCGTCATGATTCCGGCGAGATGCGCCCCCTTGATTGCGGACTACGACTTTGGAGTCGTTGATTACGCATTTGGCCTGTGTGGAAGCTATTGCTAATGCAATGGCCGATTTCTCGGCTAGTTTGGCATTGTCAGTTCGAATCGAGCCGCTTACTTTGAGGTCACCATCCGCATCAACTGCCACGATGGACATGTTGCGGTGGGCTCTGTACTCTGTCGTGTTAACGTAGGCCATGTCCTGAAAGTCCTGGAATTTTTTCTCTATAGCTTTAGCAAGTTCTTCCAGTGTTTCTTTGTGGTGTTTGGGATGCATATTTCTAGGTAGAGGGGCTGCTTTCGTATGTTGTGGCGAATGGTTACCTTTGTCCTGTACTAAGTAGCTGTTTAGAAATTTGTTGTCGTGTCTTCAAGTTTGTAAGGTTTCCGAAGTGTTAACTCGAAGAACAGCCAATATTGGTACCCTGTGCTGCTCTTGAAGCAGACAGGTGTATATTAAAAGCTAAATTCTACGGAACTATACTCGATTTCATACATCAGGTGCAACACTGTGGAAGCTACGCAAGAAGTCTGGTCACCAAAATTGATCATTCCACGCGTGAACGTGAACTGCCGTGATGGGCTGCAATTAGAAAATGAAAAGCAAATTTATTTAAAACGTGTTAGTTGCCGCATGAGTGCATGGTTTGTTTGTTTCTAAGGGTAAATTCTTTTTTTTCATTCAGAACTGAGCTTGTATATAAAGAAAATTTTCACAAAAATCTGGTCAAGAAACACCAAACTATTTCAAAGCGTGAACGCATCCACTGCAAAAAGTATCTCTAGCCTCCACAGCATTGCACCTAATGTATGAAACGGAGTATAGAATTTTGAAGGTCTTGTTTCTTTAATAATGCTCTTGTATATTTTAGGCCTGTCGTTCCCAATATTATTGTGATCATGGAATATTGAAGTCGTAATTCCCATGAGAAAACCTGACTTCATTTTTCAGATTTTGGCCTTATTTCTTTAGTAGCTTAGTATACCCAGAGAAAACTATGTAGTCGCCAGTCTTGTTAAACTGGAGCATGTTGAACATGAGCCATTCTTTCAACAGGAAGGCACACACTGAAAAGGCTCAGCAGGATGCCTCCAGTCCAAACCAAAAACGGTCCATGCAGAAGAAGGAAAGTCCTTCTTCACGACACCGGAAGAGCCCAAAGAAAAGCCCCTCAAGGCGAAGCTCTCCGTCCCGCAAGTCACCATCACGGAAATTGTCACCGAGTCGAAGAACCTCCCCCAGTCGCAGGGTTTCTCCTGGTCGTAAGGGGATGTCTCCAGTCCGCAGGTGCTCTCCGATGCGAAAGGGATCCCCTTCACGAAGGGCTTCATCTCCAAGGAGAGTGTCTCCTTCGCACAGGGTGTCACCTCGAAAGATGTCCCCTTCACGTAAACTTTCACCTACTCGGAGAGCTTCACCATCTCGGAGAATGTCACCAGATCGTAGGGCATCACCATTTCGAAGATCACTTTCACGAAAAAGATCCCCAGCACGAAAAGTTTCACCTATTCGGAAAAGCTCACCTTGCAGGAAAACTTCACCATTGAGGAAATTGTCACCACCACGCTATCGAGGACCAGAGCTTGATCGACGGCGCTCATTATCACCGAGGCGTGCGGGTGATCGACATGCTCCCAGAAGTCCTTCACCTAGACGTGCAGCTCCTCGGCGGCTATCACCACCCAGGTATGCTGGAATACTCCTTGCTCTTTAGTAGAGCCTTTGTTTCAAAAATGTTGCTGACACTGTTTGGTTTACTACCCTATAATTGTTTTATGTTTGCAATGTTTTATGAGTGCTATGTACTCTACTTTTCTAATCATGCAAGCAAAATAAGTGGGGTTTACTTAAACAGCCTCCTGTTGTATTCAGACAGCTGTTTCAGTAAGCCTTGCGAGTGCAATTTTCTCCTGCACAGTAGATTCAGTGGCATTTAATTGCAGCTAAATTATGCACAAGATATCAAGCAGTGCAAACTGTGTGCATATGTATGTGTCGACATCTTCTAATAGCAAATGCAACAAGTTTAGTTACGGTAAAACCTCATTAATACATAGTTGATGGGGAACGTGGATCAGGTACGCACTAAGAGATGTGCTAATAAACCGACAATGGCAGATGAGCAACTATAGACTTACCGGCAAGAAAAGAACATCTTAATTCTCACTAAAATACACACAGGCTAGTTTTATTTGCGAGTTCACAGCAAAAAATCTAATTTTCACTTGCCACTGTGGCGGCCTTGCAGTGACAATGGCATTCTCAAATTAAGCAAAATCATGAGCCAGTTTATCGGGCCCCAATTCTCTGCGAACACCCTCACAACAGCCAGTGCACATGCCGTTTCGGATCCCAGCCTGCAGGGGTGTCTGCATTAGCAGGCATTTGGTGCGTTGCGACACCACAAACTCAAGCACATGGGGATCGAACCCTCCCATGCTTAACTGTGTGTGGCTTAGCTGTGTCCGGGGAAGAGGGGATCCTGGGCGTTGAGCTGATGCAGGGTGTTTGGACCTTTATAGTCTATCAGCGGAGCCAACACACCCCTTTGGCCTCGGCTTCACGTAGATAGCACCCCAGACTGACCCACCTGGGGCAAATGGGTAGTTGCCTTTTCCTATCCTCCCCTCCAATCTTCGTCTTTCTCTCTCACTTTAAATCTTTCTGGTCTTCACTTCTTTTTACTTCCGATCTTCCTGTCAGCAAGGTTTAACCTTGTGTTGAACAACCAATCTTGGCTGTACATATTTGGTTATAACAGAAATGTACAGTTGGCGTCTGCAGGACTTGTTCTTTATGAGTCGTGCGGCGTCCCTTTATTGGGCTCCACGATGGGTGGCTGGTGTTTCTGCCGAAATCTGTAGATACACTCATGGATAGTTCTCTTCGTAAACTCGTTGATCGCCCTCAGAAAAGAGGGTGCACCATTAAAGTGTTCCAGTTTTTTGGACGACAAAAAGAAACCTTTCCTCGATACCATCATTCTGATAAGCCAGAAAAGACGGTGAGAATGATCTCACCTTTCCTCATTTCAAAATCTCTGACCAAAGCTCTTAGCACAGGCTACAAAGCATTGAAGATGGCTATCGGCGATCTTCATTTGGAACTCCGCGATTCGAAACATAACAAGCTGCCGAACCTGGTGTCATTCGGGGACATCCCAATGACGGAGGCAACACACCTCTTTGGCCTCTGCTTCACGTAGATGGCACCTCCAGACTGACCCACTTGGAGGAAATCTGCAGTCTTTTCCTCTCCCCCTCTTCCATCTTTTTCTTTCCTATATTCTTCCTTTTACTATTCTATCATCTCTTCTCTTCTGTCACTTCCTAATTTTCCTAGGCGGCTTGGGTTAATCTTGTATATGTGCCCTCCCTTGGGTATAATATATTAGGTTATAGTAGCAATGTACGGTTGGCGCTTGCAGCATTACACGTTTAGTGCTGCCGCGTCCCCAAGTTGGGCGCCATGGTGGGTGGTTGCCATTGCTGCCGAAAAGAAACCAAAGTACTATGGGAACACCAGCATTTCCCCGCAATCTTGATCGTCACCCTCAAAAGAGGGGACGCACCGATGAGCTAAGCACATATTTTAATCGAACAAAAGAGACCTATCCGAAAGTCCATGTTGTGCACAGTGAGAACTATGAAAAACAGGCCAGATTCATTTCACCATTCACAGTTGCAAAATCGTTGATTGAAGCCTTAGGGTCAGGTTATAAAGAGACGAAAATGGCTAGTGGAGACCTTCTCCTTGAGATCCCTCAGTAACATCAATACGTGAAGCTAGGCAGTCTTGTGACATTTGGTAGTATACCAGTTTCTGTTACACCCCACAGATCAATGAATAGCTCACGCGGAGTCGTGTTGGAGGCAGACCTCCAAGATTTGACAGAAGCTGAACTCCTGGAAGGATGGAAAGATAAAAATGTAACCAATGTATAGCGTATTATTCTTAGACGAGACAACAAAGAAATCCCCACCAAACATCTTGTCCTAACATTTGCTTCTAGCGTACTGCCGAAAACCATTGAAACCGGATACATTAGGTTAACTGTCCGACCATATATCCCCAACCCTAGACGGTGTTTCCAATGCCAAAGGTTCGGCCATTTTGGCCATGGCTTGCAGAGCTGTCGTGGTCAAATAACTTGTGCAAAGTGTGGAGTCCAAGGCCACCCCTCCGACAACTGTGGTGGCACACCTCACTGTGTGAACTGCAGTGGTGACCATCCAGCATACTCACACTCCTATCCGAACTGGAAGAAAGAAAAAGACAATCACGAGTCGAAAGAAAAGAAAAAAGCCAGTAAGAGGTGCTCACCTTTCCACAGCACACCTTATGCTGACGCAGCGCGTCGGGGGGCAGCGTCGCAGCGGCCAGTGCCAAGTGCCCAGCCCACTCGCAGCGAGCTGGTACCTTTGGCTCCTGCCCCCAGGGTGGAAGTAGGCAAGCCTACTCCACCCAACCAGCAAACAGGCCAGCCTACCCTTGGGTTGCCGGGCCCAGAAAAGTTATCTGCACCAACCTGCGCTACACGCAGCGATCCCACAGGACCGATAGCAGCCCCGAAGGTGGGTGCAGCCAAGGATGCCTCAACCTCCCCGACCCCTTCCAGCGTTGTCAACAGCCGGCGCAGCTCAAACCCAAAGGCAGCCCCATCGACCTCCGGGCTGGTGGGCACAGGGGTCTTTCCCTCTGAGGCGGGACTCTCTCGGGTAACTTCTTGCTCGCAAGAGCGCGTGACCGGCGCCTCACAAGAGGCAATGGACACTACACCTATCCTCCCGGCGCACCAAGCGCCTAAGGAGCGGTGAGGCACCCTCGAACGCTCCAGAAAGGACAAAACCCATGTTACAGAGCCTCCAAAGAGCTCTGTAATCGAAGGCACCACTTTTGTTTCCATACGCACAGCACCAATTTACTTTCAGTATGGATTGTAAGAGTTGGCAGTGGTAGCTGTAGGAAGGAGCTTGACTCTTCGTCGGTACTTAGGAGAGCAGGACTTATTTACATATTAACATTTTGAACAAGACATACATCGACAGTCTAGCGTGACTCCCAAATCGAGCACACAAGATGACGCATACAGCAAACCGCTTACGAGCACACAGCTCACGAGTACATTTCGAGCACGACAACGAGCACACGACGAGCAATCAGCTCACTACGACGAGCACGACAACGAGCACACACTAGCAGCCGGCAAACGCTGCTTATAAGCACTTGGTCCCCCCCTTGATTCCAAGTGGACGGAAACGTTCGTCCAGTCATCGTTCGACGCCACCGTAAATGACCCGTCCTTTTGGAGGAGGCGGGCTCACATACTCGTGTTGCACACACACACAGGTATAATGGTCCGGAGCCGACGTCAGAGGGGCTTCGTAGAATTCTGCTCCATCCCGGGTGGCGGTTTCAGCACAAAGCCTGCTTCGTCGAACTCCTTCACTCGCAACGGCGACGAGGCTAGAGGTTGGCGGTGGCGTTCCAAGATGAGGTTCTGGCAAACTTGCACTGCAGTTGGCCGTTCTTAACAGGATACACAAATTATTCAATGGAATGTCAGAGGTCTTCTTAGAAACCTTGATGATGTGCAAGAACTTATCCACGAACACAATCCAAAAGTGCTGTGTTTACAGGAAACACACTTAAAATCGAAACACACAAACTTTCTCCGACAGTATGTTAGGTTTCGCAAAGATCGCGATGATGCTGTCGCATCATCGGGTGGTGTTGCTATTGTAATTCATAAAAGCATAGCACGTCAATGTTTACATCTACAAACCCCCCTTGAAGCACTGGCGGTTCGAGTTGTTCTCCTAAACAAACTCATCACCATTTGCTCGCTTTACATACCCTTTCATTAACAATTAAACAAACATGAATTTCAGTCCTTTGTAGATGAATTGCCAGAACCTTATGTTGTTATTGGCGATTTCAATGCACACAGCTGCTTGTGGGGTGACTCTTGTATAGATGCGCGAAGTCGTCTTGTTGAACAGTTCCTTTTTTCTTCTGGTGCGTGTCTGCTGAATAAGAAAGAACCCACATATTACTGTCTTGCAAACAGAACTATTTCTTCAATTGATCTTAGCATAGTTTCCCCATCTATACTGCCTGAACTTGAATGGGAAGTTACCAACAACCCTTACGGGAGCGACCACTTACCCATACTGCTAAGAACATCTAAAGAAAATGAATATCCACCACAGGCTCCTAGGTGGAAGGTTGATACAGCCGATTGGGAGAAATTCCGAACTCTTACTAGTATCTCATGGGCTGACATGTCTTCGTTAGGAATTGATGCTGCTGTGGAGTATTTTACAGCCTTCATAATAGATGCCGCATCTAAATACATATCTGAAGTAAGTGGTTTGGCATTCAAACGGCGTGTCTTGTGGTGGAACGACGAATGTAGGATCGCTCATAGGAAACAGAACAAGGCATGGGGATTGCTACGCGCTTTTTCCACTGCAGAGAATCTTATAAATTTTAAGAAAGTAAAGTCCCAAGGCAGGAGAACGTGCCGACAGGCCAGAAGAGAGAGTTGGCAGAAGTTTTTATTGGGTATCAACTTGTAACAGATGAGGCCAAAGTCTGGAACAGGGTTAATAGGGCGACAAACATATTCACTCCCTTTGGCAAACACACAGAGTGATACCCTCCAAGACCAGACAGACTCCCTTGGGGAGCACTTTGAGAGCGTGTCAAGTTCAAACCATTATTCACAATCCTTCGTCAAATATAAACAAATAGAAGAATGTAAGCCATTCATAAGAAAATGCCGACAAAATGAACCGTACAACCGTCCTTTTAGTATTCATGAGAGTGGCTTGTTGGGCTATTTGGTACATGGTTATACTAGGAGGATGCCAGCAAACTTGAAAGTAGAAAAAATCAAGAAGCAGACATAGACAAAGAGACAGAAAGGTGGCTGGACTAACAACTGAACTTATTCATGAAAACCGTATTGCCGAGTTGCCAATTTGAGAGCTGCCTTGATCGCATGCAAGAGCTCTGCACTGGTATCTGACAGAATCATGTATGAAATGATCAAAAAGTTACGAAATAACATGCAAGTTATACTTCTCACACTTTTCAACACTATTTGGGCTGTAGGATACCTTCGAACCGCATAGAAAGAAGCCATTGTGGTCCCTGTTTCGAAACAAGGGAAAGACCCTTCCTCTGTGACAAGTTACCGCTCTATAGCCCTCACAAGTGGCCTTTGTAAGGTATTTGAAAAAAATGATTAATCGGCGACTCATCCATTTCCTTGAACTCAGCAAAATGCTTGATCCCTATCAGTGTGGCTTCAGAGAAGGGAGGTCCACAACCGATCATCTTGTACGTATTGAAGGAAATATCTGTGACGCATTTGTACACAAACAGTTTTTCTTATCCATATTCCTCAACATGGAGAAGGCATACGACACAACGTGGGGGGTGCTACGGAATCTTGAGAGGCTTGTCAGAAATGGGCATTCATTGCAATATGCTAAACCTAATAGAAAGCTATTTGTCTAATCGTACCTTCCGGCTAAAAGTCGGCAATGTACTCTCATGTCCTTTTATACAGGAAACTGGTGTACCCCAGGGAGGCATGCTTAGCTGCACACTCTTTATTGTTAAGATAACACTTAGAGCTTCATTACCACCGGCCATTTTTTATTCCGTCTACATGGATGACATTCAAATAGGTTTCAAATCCTGTAACCTGGCAGTGTGCGAGAGACAGGTACAGCATGGCTTGAACAAAGTGTCGAGGTGGGCAGAGAAAAATGGATTTAAAATCAATCCTCACAAAAGTTCTTGTGTTCTTTTTTACAAGAAAGAGAGGCCTGGTTCCAGATCCTTGCTTAGAACTGTGCGGACAACAAATACCTGTGAACAAAGAACACAAATTCCTAGGTGTTATAGTTGACTCCAGGCTTACTTTCATTCCACATATAAAATATCTTAAAGCAAAATGTCTAAAAACAATGAACTTACTTAAAATCCTATCCCAATCAACCTGGGGTAGCGACAGAAAGTGTTCATTAAATCTTTACAGGAGCCTAGTTCAATCACGACTAGACTATGGTGCCGTAGTATATAACTCTGCCGCCCTGAGTGCGCTAATGCTAGATCCTGTCCACCATCTAGGTATCCGCTTAGCCACTGGCGCTTTCAGAACAAGCCTGATTGAAAGCTTATATGCCGAATGAAATGAGTGGTCACTCCACTTACAGAGAACATACATTAGCCTCACATATTTTCTCAGAATGCACTCTAATCATGAGCATCCATGTTTTAATACCGTTAACGATATGACATATGCTACACTCTTTCGTAATCGTCCCTCTGTAAGACAGCCCTTTTCACTGCGCATGAGGGAGTTTAGCGTTGAAATGAATATCCCACTCCTCGAGCATCGCTTAATGCATCCAACCAAGCGGTTACCCCCCTTGGGAGAGGCAGGTGGTAGAATGTGACGTATCCTTTCTAAAAGTTGCAAAGCACGCACCAGAGGTTGAAATCCGAATGCATTTCCTAGAACTTCAGTTTAAGCACTCATGCACAGAGTTCTACACAGACGCTTCCAAGTCACATGCCGGGGTGTCCTATGCAGCCGTCAGTCCATCCTTCTCGGAATCCGATGTACTGCATCCGGAAACAAATATCTTTACGGCCGAAGCCTATGCAATATTGTCGGCTGTGATGTATGTAAGGAAATCAAAACTCTAAAAAGCAGTTATATATACAGACTCCCTAAGCGTCGTGAAGGCTTTGATGTCACTCTTTAGGCACAAAAATCCAGTCCTTATTGAACTCTATTCCTATCTCTGTAAAGCTTATCTAATCAGCATATCATTATACGCTGGGTGCCTGGCCATGGGGGCATCGAGGGCAACATTCTGGCGGACTAGATGGCCACGTCATCTGCATCACATGCTGTTAATCCTATCGCTGTTGTCCCTGTCACAGATCTGAAGCCTTTCTTACAAAAGAAACTTCGAAATCACTGGCAACGCATGTGGGACGCAGAAACAAATAATAAGCTGCATGTGATAAAGCCACGGTTAGGTTTTTGGCCCTCGGCAACAAAATCATGGCAAACAGATGTCCTACTCTGTCTTCTGAGAATAGGACACATTTGGCACTCATAATTTTCTACTTACTGGAAATGAACCTCCAACCTGTGATAGATGTGGTGAAAGGCTGACCGTCCTTCACATTCTCCTGGAGTGTCGGGAGGCCGAATCTGAGAGAAAGAAGCATTTTCCTTTTACATACCGCTATTCTGTCCCCCTTCACCCCGCTATGTTTCTTGGCCAAGAACCGCTCTTTGCCACTAAAGCAGTCCTTGGTTTTTTTAATGATGTTGTCCTACATGTTATAAGTCCATTACATTCGTAGCGCATCCTCTTTCCAGAGGATGCCGCTGTGATATTTTACATAGCACATGCCTCCAGGCCCTTGTGTTTCAAGGGATCTAACGAAGCAGTAGTTCTCTAGCCAATTTAAGCATCTAACATATTTTGTACATTGTATCATTATTTCGCAGTGGATTTTAATGCTTATAGTATATGTCATTTGTCATCGGCATAATATTATTACAGATAGATTTTATGCACTTTAGAGTGACTATTCTTAAGGCCCCTTTACAGCCACATCTCATCAACTTTATAGAACTCATAACTACACTGCGAACTCATCATTATGGACCTGGCGCTCTTTGGCCATACCTGGCCCTTGTGCCAATATACACCACACATTCATTCATTCATTCATTCATGCAAAAGATGAGTGCCTTGTTGGAATGACGACTGCAAGCAGGCATGAAAGAAACAAAATAAAGCATGGGGCATACTTTGTCGATCACCAACTGCAAAAAATCTGATAGAGTTCAAACACTATAAATCACAGGGAAGCGGATGTGATGGAAAGCTAGGAGGGCAAACTGGGAGTGGTTCCTCTCAGCCATTCGCCTACACAGGAGGCAAAAGTATACAACGGGTTACGAAGTCTTAAGGGACAGCAAAGCCATCCATTGCCCCTGGTAAACAACGAAGGGAACACCCTGAGCTGATGCACTTGGGGAATACTTTGAACGTGTGTCTGGCTCCATGCATTATTCTGAATTATTCCTTGAATATAAACAAATAGCAGAACATAAGACACTTGACCACAGATGCAGACAAAATGAACCATACAGCCATCCCTTTGACGTCGCCAAACTGAGAACTCCCTTGAATGCATGCAAAAGCTCTGTGCCAGGAGCTGAAATTATCATGTAGGACATGCTCAAGTACAGTCAAACCCACTTATAACGATCCCAGATATAATGATTTATTGGTTGTGATGACCTTATTTCACTGCATTTACGATTTTTCGACCCTGTCTAATAATACTGTGCCCAGATGTAATGAACGCTTTGAACAGAGCCATACTACAACGAACACCTCAAAACCGGTCGTGGTAAAAGGAGGGTGCACACGAAGTTCTGAAGGATGGAATTGCAATAGAACTGGATGTCCCCCCACTACATTCCAGCAGTGACGAAGTTATGACCGCCGAGATGAGTGAGATGTCATCTCTCCCGGGATAACGACGAGTTCAGTGCCAGATTCGCGCAACAGCCTCTTCACTGAGTTGGCCAAATGGCAATGAAATACATCCAGCACAAGGATGGACGGGAACGACAACAGTGCACCAAGCCGCCTACACCAGACGGACTTTATCCAGTCGAGCACAAGATTCTCGTTCATCCAGCCTTTCTCGTGGCATCTCATGAACACATTTTTTGGCAACTCCTCACCTTTAGGCACTGTCTTGCGCTTGAAGACGACATAGGGCAGGAGCTTGCGTCTGTCTGCCATGCTCGACATGATGGTAACTCGCCTTTTCTCGGTGTCAGTGGACCGGATATAAACTTGTTTAAAGCCCTTTTCGTGCACGGTAAGGGGTGATGGCATGTCCAGATAAACCAGTGTTAGGTCGGCATTGCCGATTTGCTCTAGCTGGAAGTTCTTGGATTTGCGCAGCGAAATAATGTGGCGCTGGAAAGCCACAAGCAGCTCTTCAAACGATTCTTGCAGCTTTTGCGAAATCGAAGTTCGGTGGCGTAAGGAAAATTCAGCACGGCACATGTAGTGAGAAATTCAGTGCTTGCTCGCTTTGAAGGCGGAGCTCAGTAGCTTTTTTTCTCTTGCAAGCTCCTTAGCTTTTGCCTGCATAAGCTCCACGCTCACAGCTAGATGCGTGGCTCACAGTTCGTGTACGAACTACGTCAGGGCGAGTTCAATTTCTGGGAATGTCCCACTCTTCGGGATGCTAAAATCTTCTTCACGTTTCGCTGCACGCGAAAAGGGCTTCCTTCTGTCGACGCCATCCGCGAATGCTTTTCTCATTGACGCCAAACTGCCTCCTGGCCGTACTGTTGCCGATGTTCTGTGCGGCTAAAATAACCTTTCTCTTGAAAGCAGCCGAGTACTGTTTTCGTGGTCCGGACATCTTGGTCCTTCAATGCGGAATTTTAAAAAATGCACTTCGCGAAGCGTAGTTTGCACGTGTGCTGCCAAGGTGCGCACTCAACAATAAAGGAACAATGCTGCAGTCAAGCCCGTGACATTCCCATAGAGCCAATGGGGGCAGTTCTCGCTGGCGATGCTAGCGCCGCCTAGATTCTAATGGTAGTTGCACTGATACCAGAAAAATGTTCACTTATTATTACTAGATGATGTTTTTAATATTATTCGCTTATAATCTAAATTTAAAAACGACAGGCAACGTTTGAATAATTTTTAGTTGTTTAGAAAGTGAAATGTGTGTTGAAAGCGGAATGACATGCGAGGAGTACGGCACAGCAGACGACCGTCGTCTGCTTCTGCTATTGCTGTTGCACTGCCCACTTGCTTTGGCCAGGTATATCCCAATTTTAGCTCGTTTACATAATATATATATTCCTGTTGAGGGCTCAGAATTAGCTTGTACATCTACCTTTGAAGGTTGGCACTGCTGTTTAGGCCGAGCGAAATCGCGACGCCAATCACACCAACTTGCTGCAAATAAACAGCTTTATTATAACAGCATCGATGTTTACATGAAATAAAAAGTAAGAGAATAAAGTTTCACAAGATATACTGGTACGTAAATGCATAGTTGTTTGTCTGCAAAAAGATACTATGTACAGTCTCGCCACACATTTCTGGTGAACACAAGCTGTCCGTCGCGGAATGAAGAAATAAATCCGATCACAACGAGCCGTCGCTGGCTGGTATGCTGCTAAAGTTCCTCCACTTTTGTAGCTGAAGATGTCACTCCATTTAGTTCACGATATCCAACAAATTTCAACTCGATTTGTGCACAAACACGTAGCTTTCACAAGGGCGAATTCTGTTGCCACTGTTTGTCTTCTGGTCCAGACTGCCTGCTCTCTCTCTTGCCGTTACCCATTCGGGAAGTTGTTACAACATAAAACTTTTCAGCGTTTAATCTGAATTTGCTTCAAACAGCCTAAAATTTAAAAGAGAAATGTTTTTCTGTACGTGCTGGTTTGAAGCGTTAAAAATAAAGTTAATATAAAGGCTGACACTTCGATTACCGCTGCTGGCGGTGCGCTGTCATTTCAATGGTGGTGCCACCCCAAGGCTTGGACGCGAAACACTCCACATGCCACCGGCTTGCTGTAGTCACGCAGCAATAATGAAATCAAGCTGTAGCCATGCAGCAATAAGGAAGCCAAGCCATAGCCACGCAGCAATAACGAAACCAAAACTTCTAGCCCAAATTTCTGACTGAAATTTTCGTTCGGATCTGCATATAGAACGAGCCGAAAATTTGGGACGCCAATAATAATAAAAAAAAAACTTGTATTATACGCGGGTTTTTACGGTACTTCTTCCCTTTAGCTTACAGAGAGCATTTTCCTCGCCATCCAACGATGTTCCTTGGACTAGAGCTGTTTTTTATAGTAAATCAGTTTTAAGCTTCTTGATTTTGGTTTATTGAAAGTGATAAGCACTAGAGATTCGTAGCGCATCCTCTTGCAAGAGGCTGCTGCTGCAGTAGCATCGCTTTGTGTCGCATATGCTTCCCAGCCCTTGCATTTCAAGGGCTCTGGAAGTGCAGTAGTGCTTCTTGGAAATTTTCACCAATGACATATTGTAGTTCGTATTATCATCACTTCACAATGCATCTTTTGTGTGTATAGTTCACATTTCCATAATTTTATTACATATACATTTTACGGACTTCACAGTGACTGTTCTTTTAGGCCCCTTTACAGCCATGTCACAACCAACTGTCATAATTTATTACTCTATTGTCAACTCATTAACTGTGACATTTTACGGACTTTACAGTGACTGTTCTTTTAGGCCCCTTTACAGCCATGTCACAAACAACTGTTGTAATTTATTACTCTATTGTCAACTCATTAACTGTGGCCTGGTGCACTTTGGCCATACTTGGCCCTTGTGCCACAAAACACCAAATTCAGTACTATTAGCTGCATCTGATACGGAAGCGAAATCGTCCACTTCCACGTCGTCGCCGTGGACAAAGTGGAAGCACCAGAAGCTATGAGAGCAGGAAACGCGTCACACCATGCTTTGACGTAACTACTGGTGGCGACTGTCGTCTATCAAATATTTATGCGCCGCAATTTCTCCATCTATAGTCTATGCGTATGATTAGTTGATTCCACGCTTGTATGGGCTGAAAAATGAAGTAAATATTAAGCACTAACCATTTGGCATGCGGTAAGCATCTACAACTTAAACGGTCAGCTAATACATCAAGTTCAGTAGTGACAGGTTGGGTGATTCATTGCGTCTATATTTAAATTGGGATTGCCTATTAACTTGAGTACGTATTAACAAGGTTTTACTGTAAATTAGCTTCTTGCTTCACGAACAATAAGACATACTCTATGCATAAAGCATTAGCCCAAGATTTCTTTAGTGTGTTACACTGTCTTATGTATAGATCAGTCGCTCACTAGTCTTAAAGCACCGCAGTCCAACCTCAATATAAGGAACATAATTATAACAAATTATCAGATTTGACAAAGTAAATACCGTATTTACTCGCATAATGATGGCACCCCTGAATTTTGTCGTCAAAATTCGATTTTCTTTAATTTCCCGTGTAATGATCGCACCCCGAACTTGCTACAGCGATATGTCGTGTGCCAAGTCTAGCCAATATTTATCGCGCTTACCATCTGTCGAATGCGACGCGAACGACTCTTCACAAGACAAACCAAGCGGTCTGCACGCACCAAACATTCTTAAGTAGATGCCTCATTTCATTACTTTCCGCACCTTCCATGACTAAAAAAAAGCTACAACCGAACTTGCCTTTATTATAGCAAGTTACGGCGCTTTATAATGGTTGTGGTCAACAACAAAAAAGCCGCCTTTTGATTCTTCTTATCTGCACTCGTGGCACGCAACAAATCGCGAGCGGCAACGATAGTAGCCACGTTTACACTGATACGTTAAAAGTGTACCCTATTCATACGCCGACGCTTGTAACACAGCTAAGATATTCACCCTCCCTTAGCGGAAACGTGCCGTATTAGGATAGTAGTGAAGATAGATGCCGCAGTTAGCGCAGCATGCCGGCCATGTGTTTCTATGTCACTGGCAGCTAAGTGCGCCCATCTGTTTCTGTCCCCTCAAAGTGGACATGGCTACGTTATTGGCGCAAACTTACCGATATTAACGATATTATTCATTACTGATACGGAAGAAACTGTTTTAATGCACGTAATGTACTCACAAGAAGAAAAAAAATCGCGTTCAGCGCGTTCGGCTTGCTCCACCGGCCGCCATTTTTGTTTTGGCGTCCCGCAGCAAACGCGGGACGAAAACAAATTTTTTTCTTTTCGCGGAAAATTTAACCCGCGCATTGCCCGCGCAGTGATCGCACCCATGATTGTGCGTCAATTTTTCTGACAAAAAGTGCGATCATTATGCGAGTAAATACGGTACAATATGTTTGTTGCCAATATCAGCATGTAACGAATGAGTGCCTAAAATGGTTGTTGGCAAAGGTGTTTTCATGTCAGATGTGATTTCATTGCAATGAGGTTTGTCTTTATCAGTGTTTCGTTGGTTGTTTAGATATGGCTCGCTCAGTAGCAGGTAACATTTTCCTTCTTCACCAGGTAAGCTCAGGTCTGGCAGAAAGTTAAGAGTTTTGTATTGTGATCCATTATTATACATTGGTGCCAGCTCGCTTAGCTTCTAATGAAAAATGTTGATACACAGTCACCTGCAATTATATGCACGGTTCGATTTTATCTATCTACTCCAGCATTTTGACTATAGGTGGGAAGTTCTAAGGTGTGCAAAACTGTGCTAACTCATGGGACGCCACTACTGGCGCCTTAGCACATTTCTTTCCTTCCTACACTCACCTGAGCTATGTTGTTTTTCAGTAGGTGATTCACTGCAGGCTTGGAAGAAGTATTCAAGCTATTAAACTGGGAAGGCTTAGGAGTGAGGATCAACGGCAAATATTTCGGCAACCTTCGGTTTGAAGATGACATTGTCCTATTCAGCAACACTGGGGACAAATTGCAACAAATTATTAAGGATATAACCGAAAAGTGCAAGAGTAGGGTTGAATATTAATATGCAGAAGACAAAGATAATGCTCAATAGCCTGACAAGGGAACAAGTGTTCAGGATCGCCAGTCAGCCTTTAGAGTCTGGGAAGGTGTACGTTTACCTAGGTCAATTACTCACAGGGGGGACCCTGATCATGAGAAGGGAATTTACAGAATAATAAAAATGTGTTGACGTGCATACGGTAGACATCGACAGATCTTGACTGGAAGCTTACCACTATCAGTGAAAAGAAAGGTGCACAATGAATGCATTCTACCAGTGCTAACATATGGGGCAGAAACTTAGAGGTTGACAAAAAAGCTCGAGAACAAGTTCAAGGCCGCGCAAAGAGCAATGGAACGAAGAATGTTAGGCTTAACTTTTAAAGATGGGAAGAGAGCGGTGTGGATCAGAGAGCAAACTGCAATAGCTGATATTCCATTTGACCTTTAGGGAAAAATGTGGAGCTGGGCAGGCCATGTAATGCGTAGGGTAGGTAACTGGTGGACCATTAGAGTTACAGAATGGGTTCCAAGAGAAGGGAAGTGGAGTCAAGGACGGCAGAAAACTAGGTGAGGTGATGTAATTAGGAAATTCAGAGGCACAAGTTGGAATCGGTTGGCGCAGGACAGGGGTATTTCGAGATCGCAGGGAGAGGCCTTCATCCTGCAGTGGACATAAAATAGGCTGATGATGTGCTTAGTGCAGGACTCTGCACCTGCTCACTGATGCTGCGATTAAGCTGAATTAATGCATAGCCTAAATGGACTTAAGGTGGTGCCATATTCAGCACATGTGGAGCACATTCTGTGCCGCATTATGCTACACAAAACTCTTCTTTTGTCAAAACAAAACAAAAGCAAAGGCTTGGGCAAAAATAGCTGTAAAATGGAAGGTGTGTAAAGGGTGTCAACCTAATTGCATATTGTAGCAAAGTAAGCAGAAAAAAGCCCAGTGCAATCAAGTAAATTTTTTGTTGACTGTGGCATATTTTCTGGCGTACTGGAAAGGTAAAAGCCAAACCGGTGGAGCACTTTGATCATGTAAAGGCTTAGTTTAGTTGAAACTTTATATGAGACTTGAAAAAGCCCTTTATCTGGACAAAAAAAGTATAATTGTGGGATGGCTATATAACCCTACAGACCAATGATTATGAGGGATAAGAAAACTACATGTAAGGTAATTACCCTACAGTTAGCAACACTGCTGTTGACCCCAGGAATTGAACTTGGTACCTTAGGCTTCGCAAGAGTACTCCATCGCCATTGAGAAACCAGAGTGGTTTTTAACGCGACAGTGTTAAGGAGCTCGTGTTGCAGAAAAGCCGGCGTCGTCGGCGACGTTGGCCGTGAGCGATAAATCCTAGAAGGTACTTCATAAATAAAAAACAACTTGCAAGATAGGCTTGGTGGGAATCGAACCAGGGTCTCCGGAGTGTGAGACGGAGACGCTACCACTCAGTCACGAGTTCGATGGTTCAAAGCAGGACAAAAGCGCCTCTAGTTAGAAACGTGCCGTAGAAAGTTATACTGCGGTGTATATCGGTAATTATGAGCATGTAAATTACAGAAGTTGCAGTTACACGAGTAGCGAAGTACGTTTCCGCTACATTTTTTCTGCGCACACGCAGAGCCATCTTGTGGCAAACACAGAAGACCCCCTCCTTGCAATGTACGGCACTGCCCCGACAGGTGGCGCGCCACTCGCCTGCGTGATGCGGCTCCTCTTTCCGCTCACAGCGCGATTCCTAGGTGCAGCGTTCGATGCGGGACGCCTCTGGCGTGATCGCTGCGCCGTAGCGCGTCTGGTGGGAAAGCATCCCCTGCGATATGTGCTGTGCTGCTGGCGAGGAGCCATGCATTTGCGTGGTGCTCCCAAGCGAGATAGAGGACGATCCCATCGAGGCGTCAGCCCCATGATCGCGTCCGCCTTCATGGCGCGTCGCGGCCCGACTGTCCGTGCCGATTACGACGTTTGGCTCGCGTAGATCATTTCTCCCTCCGAGACACTGAGTTCTTTGGTTCGTTCCGCTTGCTCAGGCGCAGGTTTTTTAAATTTTTTATATGGCATTTATAATTTGATTCATACATGATCTCATGGAGTCGTGATTTATTTTTAATGAAAAATATTGATGTCTCTTATGCCAGCTAGTTGGTGTGCGACTTTGTCATCAAATATTTCCTTGTGATTGCGCATCAAAGTGCGAGACCTTGAGCATAGCATTATACTCTAGGGTAAGTCTCTTGATATGCTCATGATTATATTGCGCTTAGTGTTAAACTGACGATTTTAAGTGAAGGACAGGACGTGGACATATGTAGTGCAAACTACCAACTGTTTAATACTGTTAAAGAATGCGCTTATATAGAAGGAGATATGGCGTTGGGTGGGGGAGAGATACAAAAAGATATGGCAAGGTGACGACATGTGATCATACTTTGGGCCAGGCATACATCGTTCACTTGCACCCGTTTGCCCTGGCGAACTCGTCAATGTAATCTAAAAATCGTTAGTGTAACACTAAGCGCAATATAATCATGAATGTTCACCAACTAGCCCCCTTCATTGCTTTACTCTTGATATGTGCTCTTGTGAACTGCGCTATGTATTTTGGCAGGAACAGTGGCCGGGAAGCTAGCAGGGAAGCAAACCGGGATGTCCGGCGGGACAGCCGGGAAGCTGCACGGGAACGAAGCCCGCGACGACCGAGACCCCGTAGCCCACTGCGGCGCAGAACTGGACACTCGCGTAGCCCCCGCAGAGGAGATCCTCGGACATTGACTCGACGAAGTCGCTCTCCTCATGGCATGAGCAGGTAAATCACTCATGGCTTATTATTTGAATGCAAGAAACTTGTTCCACATAGCAAATACAGAAGGAACAATCTCCTGATGCAGACAATTAGGAGTGTTGTCACATGCTGCATTTGAGCACTGCCAAATGGTGACGGCATGTGAAAAAAATGGGATCTTGTTATGACAGTTTGCATTCTAAGCCACTAGCTGCTGCAGTTTCATGGTTCTTGGCCCTACATTTTTCTCTGCATTTTCCTTTGCATAAAGTCCAGTAATCTGCGCACCTCTTTGCATCCTGTTTTGCAGGCAGTAGTGTGCATAATTAGAATGCATTTCTAGCTGTCAGTGTTTGCCAGTTCTCTTGTGCATGAGCACATCTGCCATGGCCTCTGCATCAAGTTGTGCCTGCTTTCTGTCATTACTAGGAAAAATTCTCCAGCACGGAATAGAACAGGGGAAGAAAAAAATGGGTGTGACAACAAAATGCATCAGGATATGTATATGCTTTTTGCCCTAATGTCATATATCACTGCATTACAAGAGTGCGAGACAGACTTAGTGTTCTGAAATTTTCAGTTAGTGGTGCTGTGAATGTAGTTCCTTTACTCAGGTAAAATTATGAAAGACCTTGAGGTAAACCCGGTGCAATGCTTCCCCTTCTGCTTCTCTGTGTATGTGTGTTATGCTGGTTCCCTTTGCTTTGCCATGGGCAGTAGGGCCCCACTGTACTTCTTCAGTGTAGTAGCGTGAAATATGTGATCGAAAACATTTAATGTAGAAGGTGCTGGCAACAAATGTGTTAAGAACAGGCTGTTCTTGTGGCCATAAATTTATGACTGTCAAGTTGCCAGGATGTGTGGCTTCAAGCACAGCTAGCCGCATGAATTGCAGGGCTTTTTGCTTGCGCTGAATGCTGTTGCCTCACCTGTTCCTCTGTGGCTTGTGTGGAGAGGTCACTGTGTTTTTCCTGCCTGTCTGTTCTTTAGTTTGTGCCTTGTATATGCTTCAATTATCACTGAGTGGATCAGTTAAATTCTATGAGTTGGTTATTTATTATAAATACTGACCCTTGTATCTCTGGCATAGGGTACGTGTACAGGATGCATCGATAAGCTACTATACTTACGTTGTTATAGATGAGAGAAAGTGCAGCACACAGGCAGCATGGAGAATAATGCAAGGAATTGCCCCAAAATTCACTTGAATACCATAGTTCTGGATAAATGGTGACAATGCCAGCACATACAAATGTTGTAATGTTACACGTGTGCATTATAGTCTGCCTGATTCTTAAAATTCCACTCAAAAGCTCTGTGCTGTACCTGCAGACAGCTGAGCTTTGTAGCACCCTGATGTCTTGGGATGACTGTCATTGTTGTTCAAACTGCACATCCTCTATCAAGGCTCTCCCCAGTGTCTGTCTCTCCTATGTTGGCAGTTATAATAATCTTGTCATTTTAGTTTGTGAGAATACATTTGGCTAACAGATTCCTGATTGAAGTCAAACTCTATATCTCAAAGGGTTACTGCCACTTTGTGATATACAACATAAAAAAAGACCTAATACAGGTCAAACCTTGACTTAATGAAGTTGCACTTGCAGTGAAAAATTTTGTTTAGTATAGTTTTCTGTACTTTAACAGTAAAAATGACTCCTTAGGTCCTTAGAATAGTCATGGTGAATAGCATCTTGTCAGTAAGCATTTATGAACAGAGTCCCACAAGACTTGACCAATAGTTATGTCATCAAGAGCATTGGCTCATGTGGTAGAAATCCTGTCGAGAGCAAAGCTTCCACACAAACCATGCCTACTGCTGTGGCTGCCATCATATGGTGCCATATGTACACTTGCATAATCACCACTGTCACCTTATCATTACAAATAAGTTGCGAGGCCAAGGTATCACCATGTACAATAAAACACCATATTTGGAAAAAGTGTGCAAGTGTACTGATGTGTGGAGGCAAGATGAGTAAGAGAACAAATTTGGGCTTAAGTGCTCTTTCTAAAAATGTATTTATAAAATATTGTCACCTGTATAAAGCCATGTTCTATATATTGAATTCCTTCAAATAAACGAAAATATTGCTTCTTAGCTTTTACAAAAAAAAATTGTTTTTGTAGTAACATATAAAGAACAAAAAAAGCTGTAACAAATTGGTGCAATGCTATAGTTAAATATGGTGTGAACAATAATTGTTCTTACCATTTTCAAACTTAAATACTAATTGTTCTTTGCTGTTACTATGAATTAATGCTTTTAAGCCTCTGGAAATTTCTTTTGCTTCTTCAACTTTCACACAGGCAATTTGCTGTAATGTCCTTTCTTGATATTTTATCTTTATGTTGTGCATTACAGAAATGATGAACGATCTAGACACAATCGGGATCACTGGGATCGTAGAGATGACAAAGGCCGGCATGCAAACAGCTCAAGAAAGAAGCCAAAATCACCTTCCTCTTCATCTGATGAGTAAGTTGTCCTGATCACATTAATAAAGTTGACACTGTTTGGTTCCTTGTACGATTACAACAGGGTGGTACTGCCATTTTTAAAGGAAGGAAGCACAAATCCAGATGTTTACTTTTCACCCTCGAAGAAAAGGCAGTTCAGAACTGAATCTTCTTAAGAGTGATTAAACCACATTTGCAAGTTGACTTGGTCTTTCATTATGAGCTCTGCTTACCCCTAGAAAAAAAGATTATGGTGCCTGATGTCAAGGCTTGGAGTCAGATTGACTGGAAAGCCATTGAGTATTTTTGGCAGTATTTGCTCGATTTTTCAATCTCCTACAATGCGTACAACTTGCGCAGATTACATGATCAAGTTATTCTTAGTGTTTACACTGCTTTGTATTATTTTATCTGAAGCCTTTTGTGTGCCATGTGTTTAATCATAGAAGGAACAAAAAGCAAAGAAAAGGTGAAAAAGTTATGTGATGTGCGTTTATATTTTGGAGGCAACAGCCGTCATTCACTGGACGCATGCTACGTGGTGCCACAGTACCACACCACAGTGAATGCATATTCCTTCCCAAGGTGTGTGGCAGCAGTGGCTTGCTAGTGCAAGTTTGTCAGCATGCAGCCCAAGTAGCGATTGAAGAATGAGCACGTGCAGTGGCATTGTGTGCAAGAGGGACCTGAATTTCATTCCTTTAAGTTGTAGTTTTATGTGATGAACCTTTAAATTTTGCAGGCTTCAGGTTAAGGTTTCATTTAGCGTTGGAGATATCACGAACAGTTCAGTAATGTTGATTAAAGGTAGTATTTCCCCTGATTTTCTTAGTCTGCATATATTTGACAAACGTTAAGCTTTACCAAGGTACACCAAAACACAGTCCTGCTCCAGAATAAAAATTCCTGCTTCAACACTGTTCTAGAGTAAAAATTTTGCTGCATCTAGAGCTGTTCCAAAACACTGCCTCTGGCGCCCTGTATACAGTTCCTGGCATCCTTGCTTTTAAGTTTAGCTTCTAAACTGTAAAAAAAAAAACAAAAAAAATTGAATGTATGAGTTGAATCCTGTGGCTATCTGTTGTGATAAGCTTGGTGTGCAAGCATGACTCATTCCTTAAATACTTCTTCTTGAAATTGCCATAATGAAGGCCATTAATCCTTTAACCCTTTCAGAGCCTGGTTTTTTCAAGGGTGATGCACCCCAGCATTGGGATTTAATGGCAAATGCACTCTTAGCAGGTTCTTCACATTCCTATCTTCGTTTTGTATCTCCTACCTAGTTTTGCTCTGACGGGTGCTTCCACGGTAGCACTGCTGTGTCAGGGTTTAAAAAAAAATATGAAAACACCTACTATAGATGCATGACAGATAGCAGAAACACGAAAAAGTGGTAGCCTTGTGCTAGGCGCGATATTTAAATGGAGAATCGTCGTGGTAGCATTGCACTAATGCCGAGGGCTGCCCCTCTCATCTGCGATACGTACTCTGCATGGAGCAACCATGGCCTTGAAGGGACACATTCTGCAGCATGCTAACATTTAACCCAGACTGAGAAAACCCAGAGAGATTAGAAAATATGCTTCTAAAAATGCACAACAGCTGACGGAACTACCTCGGAGCTCACCAACTTCATGTTACCATGCATATCCAACTGGAGAGAGTGGAGAATGCATGGGTACATCAGTGGGCATGGCAGGACATAAATGCGGAAACTGGCTGGTTTGTCAGTGACACTAAAAAGGTTAAGGACGAGACATATAAACACTCAAAATTTGTAAGTATATTTATCTAAATGGGCAAAATACATCGAGAATATTTAATTCAATGAAAAGAAAAAAATATTTTGCGAGAGCTTTTGGAGCAATAGGGGGAACACCAGGCAGAAAACTTGGAAGTGGAAGCCACCTATGGCTTTGTTTGGAACTTGTACAAACAGCTGTTGTCATATGTAAACCATATAAGTAATCCCTCATTATAATGAAGTGAGCAGGATGGTGAAAAAATTTTTTTATAAGCGGTAGTTCGATAAAAGCGACCATTCGAGAAAAGCTAAAGCAGTCGAGCTTTAATTGCACCACAACTGCGAAGAAGTCAAAATACAATATATTCAGTGAAGCTAAACTTTTTTCAGGTGCAAGAAAGGCAGTGAAATTTGGCTGTTTCAGGTTCTTACCGGGTGTGAGTAACCCCTGCTCTAATTTGACCAAGCATTGCACGAGACCATGGTAGCCGCCCATGCATTCAACCTTATTTCGCAGCAGGCGTAGGTACTCCCGCGTCTGCACCATAGTTGGCACTTCACGTGGCTCTTTGTCTGCCGGCTCTTCCGCCTCGTCTGCCTCATCGGGGCCACCATAAGCGTCAGTTATCTCCCAATCTGTCACTGGGGTGAATATGGGAACAGAATCATCAGCCAACGCGAACGCCTCAGAAGTTTCCTACCTCTTCTTCCACGTCTTTTATTAGCAGAAGTTTCTGCTCCAAAGTCTGACCCTTCAGCCCAGAGACTGACGGAGCCATTTATCACTGTAGACTACAAAAGCACACGCGAGGCACGCTTAATGAAGCACTCTGAATAGCACACTATCACATGGCCTGCAGCACAGATCCAAACGCAAGCGCCGTCAGTGCCATGACTGAACGCGGCGGGCGACGCAGAAAGCAGAAGCTTCAAAATGTCGTCAGAGCATCTCGCTTTGCTTGTCAATGCGCGCTGGTTATGGCGACGGTTGCAATTGCAGGCTTGGCATCGGCTTCACGTGTAGTGTGTAGTGGAAGAAAGGTGATCGGAGTTGTGGAGACCAAGAAGCAAGAACTGCGGAAGGGCTACCCATTAGGGGAAGATTGTGCTCGGGAGGGCAGGCCGGAAGAGGGCAGCTTTGGAGGAGCTGCGATGTCGAAACTGGCAGCGAGGAGGGGAGGAGTTGACATGAAGGCGAGTGAGAGCAGCGACTGGCGTCCAAACGGCTTGCAGACTGGAAAGCGAATGAGGAGGGCAAGGCAGTGGGGGTCACTTTCATAGGGGGGGGGGGGGGGGGGGTGCAATAGGTCACGTAGGACTACAAGAGTATCGCACCAGAAAGCGCCGCAAATGCCGGGGTTCTAGTCTGAAATTGTGTTTGTTGTGCTCAAAAAATGATTAGCCGCTCATTGTGGGTGCACAGTGCGATCGTGAAAACTGAATGGTTTTGCAGTAGGGGCTTTGCATAATCACTGAGCAATTTTTTTTCGAGGTGTGCAGCTGTGAAGTTTGCAAAACAAGTTTTTCATCGCACTGTTGACGATACTGTGCTAATTCTACGGTTCGAGTGTCGTTGTTTGCGCACTGTCGCGTCCGCGCCATCGACAAATGTTTAGGAACAAAATTCAGTGACCCTACCACGCATTAGACCGTTTGTCTAAAGTCGGATGGTGTGAATCGAGCATGACCAGCTTGAGGAAATCGCCAGGGAAACACTACCTTGCATTTACCCGCCATGTTGACAGCCTGATTCGCCACTGGTGACGCTTGGATTTTTCGTTTGTTCAGTAAGTTATTGGTCGATTTGCACTGTGGAAAGTGCAACGAAGCTAGGGGCAGTGTTTCATTGTGATGAAGGCCGATTATGGCAAGCGGCGAGCAAATTTCTAGACCGGCTTCCCTAAAGTAATTTTCTCGATTTGTTAACGTACTAGCTCCTCGCGTCGAACATGGCACTTATAATCGAAGAGACGCTTATTTTGGGATTTTCAGCATGTTTTAGCACCAGAAGTGCTCTTTAGAGCGGTAAAACCTTGCTCATCGAGCGCACGCCATGGAATGCTACGGCACAAGCCTGCCTGCAGTCTTCTGGCTACTTTTTGGCATCCAAGAGACTGCGGTTTTCTGGCACCGCAAAGCATCGGGAAAACTTTATTTTCGTGTGGTTTCTATCACGGGGGACACGAGTGATGCAATTGCGACCAAGATTAACGGTTCGGGTGCGCTGCACCATGGAATTTGACAGCTTCTGTTCGCTCCAGAGTAAAATGCTGGGAGCACTCGGCACTCGCTTGGTACCGGTTACTAGGCGGTCATCGGTCGTGGTTTTGGTACATTTGTGGCCTGTTCTGTGCCTGCATGGGACTAATTTGTCAGCAGTATTATATTTAACGCTGCATGTGCAAAAGGGTAGCCGTTGCTCAATGGCAGCGATGCCTCTGCTCGCCACTTTGCTCAAAGCGGGTCAAGCACTTTGTGCACTTTGAGTAATGCGGCTTAAAATGCAAGCCTTTGGGTTGGGACCGGAAGAAATTTAGAATAAAGCAATATTTCGAGTAAAGTAATTTTGTTATAACGAGGGATTACTATTGCATTTGCTTTACATTACCTGTGTCATACCACTGCAGCCAGATATCTCATATCTGTCTGTCTCCTTTGACTATACTTTCAAAAGAAAACAAGTTGCGGGCCAAACTTCTTTCTCATCCTTTGTTCCTGCTCTAAAAGAACAAATGATGTTTTCTGCTTGCCATTCATTGTTGGCTGAAGACATTTAGCCAGGAATTCTGTACTCAATACTGACACTCTGCAAGAAAACCTTTCCCCCGATGTGTTGCCTGTAGCAACACTCGTCCATAAACGGTTAAATGCTTTGTCAAGCTCAAAATGGTGGATGATAGAAAAAGGGCTCAGATTGGAAGTAGTGCTCTGTTTAGAATGATGCCAGAAAATATTCTTACACAGTATTGTGTCATGCCATAGTATGTATGCTAGGTGCTTCAATATGATTGTCAGCCTAATTTGGCAACTTTTGAAAGGTGTTCCTCAGGAATAGGACTACTGCACCAATTGCGCCATTTTGATACAAACGTAAATTCCTGCGCCATACTGCAGCAAATATAGAAAATTGACCAAAATTGCACCACGCTGCGCCAGAATGGCTTCGGCATGTGTGCTCCAGCAGTGGCCGCGAACAGCAAGCAAATTTGTTCTCCGAAAAAGAGTGCAGCCCTTCACGTTCCGCACACTGCGCGGCGGTACCTCTCGCACAGCTTCTCATAATTGTCATGCTTGTAACACTGGACTTTGTAGCGCTTCTGGCAAGTGGCTGGTGCACACACGGTCACTCCCCGCTGTCGTTGCGGCTGTCGGAACGGCTGGGTTGGCTGTATTTTGGGTATACAGCGCAGTCCACTTATAACGATATTGAGAAAGACGAAAAATATGATCGTTATAACCGATGATCACTATATCTGGACTGCAGTTATTAAAAAAAATAAAAAAACGTGGAACATACCTTTGCAGCTTCGAACTCGAATTGGCTACTTGCTCTAAAGAATAGATGATGTAGAAAGTAGGCTGTGAAAAACAAACTTTATTTCTAGCGCCAATGATCGTGTCAAGGGTTAGGCGCGGCGAAATAGTCAGAAATCTGCACTTGCTTTTGCAGCAGCTTCAGCTTCACAACCGCGGTGTGCATGGATTCCAGCTGCTGCGCGAACACTGGTGGCAATCCTTTAGCATGTATAAAATCAATTAAGGAGTCGACCGACGACAGCGCACTTTGCGTGGACATCGAGGTCGGGGTCAAAGAGCCACTGTCAATCTCGTTGTCACTGTTGCTGCTGCCGTCACCACCGTCGCACAACTTTGCCGTCTGTCGAGACCGCACATCTTCGGCGATCGCCTCGTCGGTGACCTCATCGCAGAACGAGGCAGCACTGTCTGCAGTCAAAAACTCCTCCATCGAGGCACCATCTATGTCACCAGTAGGAACGAGCTCCCAGAGCTTGGTTATGTCACCGGCTTCCACCGTGTTGGTCTCAGTGGGTTGGGGAAGTTTGTCCTGACGCACAAAGCCCGCCTTTTTGAAGCAATTGTGTATGGTTGACTGCTTTACTTCATACCGTGCACCATAAACGAAGCGCACGGCTTTCAATAGACGGATCTTCAGGTCAGGGGGCCCGTCTGCATGACCCGACGTGCCAGGAGCTGCGTGGTCAATGGCTAACATTAGCCACTCCAGCATGCGCCGCCGATAAAGGACTTTAATGTTGACGATCACGCCGGCGTCCAACGGCTGCAGGCCTGCCGTAGTATTCGGAGGCAGAAACATCAATTCGACAGATGTTAGCTTCGGGTTAACGCTGTGTGCACTACAGTTGTCAAGTAGCAACACTACTTTTCTTCCTTGGCCTTCAATTATACTGTCGAACTCGAGCAGCCATTCTTCGAACAGGTCGCGGGTCATCCATGCCTTCTTATTGTTGCGATAGCGGACCGGGATGTGCTGATTCTTAAAGCACGTTGGCTTCTTTGATCGCCTGATCATGAAAGGCTTGAGACAATGGCTCCCGTCCATGCTAACGCACAGCAACACGGTCACCCTAAGTTTCGAGTGCTTCCCGCCGGGGCATCGATCTCCATTAAGAGCGTGAGTCTTCGACTGCAACATTTGAAAAAACAGCAGTTTCGTCGCAATTATATATGTCCTTCTCTGCGTAGCGCTCCAGAACGCCGGGCAGCTTTGTCTGCAGCCACTGCTGCTTTGCCTGTGTGTCCAAAGACGCCGCTTCCCCTTACCATGTTTTTGTAAACGATTCCGTGGCGCTCTTTAAAGCGCTGAATCCAGCCTCCCCCAGGCTCAAAATTTGGCCGTCCCAGAAGAAAAGTGACGTTTTTTGCTTTGGTGGGAAGTATTGGCCCACTAATAGGCACATTATGCGCGCGGGTTGTGATGAACCACTGGTAAAGTGCCTCTTACACATCGGCGTACAAAGGGTCTCTAACCCTTTTCCGCTGATCGGCATGGCTGCTGATAGCTCCTGCCTTCACAATCGCGTTGCTTCCGGTTTTCAAGATGGTTGATATTGTCGACTGGGTGAGCTCATACTTCTTCACGAGGGCACTCACCTTGAAGCTGCGTCGAGAGTCCTGCAATATATCCATCTTCGTGTCAAGCGACACAGCTTTGCGCGTTGTCGGCACCATCTTCGAACTGGGTTGTACCGTTGGTTGCACGCTGCTTCGGTGGCGTCAACCTGCTATCGCGAGAGAGAGAGACTGAGTGCGGGATGGGCGCCACCGCGCCGCTTTGCTTGTCGCTTTTTTTTCGTTCTCTCTCTTTCGGAGTGACTGTGGCCGATGCGCATGAAGCAGCTAGCGCCATCTTGCGGCGCGCTGCGCCTACTCAGGTACTCTCCGGTGCGCGGGCGGGGCGGGACGCGCTGCACGGTAATGGCGGCAGATATGAACTTACGGAGGTAAACATCGCCTTGTCTTGACATCGTTCGTTTCGGAGAACTAAGCAACGCAAATGTTACAATTATTTGGCACGGAAAACGCCGTCCAGATGGCAAAATTTTGATCGTTATATCCGATATGCGGTGAATAACCTATCGTTATAAATGTTTTTTTTTCCCCATAGAACTAATGCATAAAATGACACTCTCACGCCGACCCATCGTTATATGTGGTATCGTTATACGTGTACTGCACTGTACTAGAATACGGTTGAGGGGGCCGAGCAGCGGGGCACTCCCTAGCTGAGGCACAAAACAATGCAAAGTAGGCCGAGGGTGCTGCGAGTGAACTAGATATTAGGGGGGTGCTCGCTACAGCGGGTTCTGCAGGCGGGTGTCTCTGTCCCTGGGGCCAGTATGGCGTAAAACTTTTCCAGTCTGTTTTTGTGCTCATATGGGCGAGGCCTGAGCCATTTTGACCTATAATGAAGGGCTAATGGCGGATTGGAATGAAAATAGACAGATTGGAATATATACATTATACCAGCCAGAGTCGATTGCAGCTCTCTGGACCTGCGGTGACATATGGTGACCCAAAAATTATGTTACCATGTCAGTTGGACCTTATAATTTAAAAACATTTTTTGCTATTATCATGAGCGTCAGATCGGGAATATGGAGTTTGATTGTAGTGCCGCTGATGTTTTCGGCTTTAGAGGAAAGCATGTGCTATGCTGCCTTTCGACCCACTCTTCCATATTCTTGTATGCTAAAGCTACAAAGCGCGCTTCTACCACCCCGCATTTTGATTGGCTTGCGGCAAGGCCAAACTATTTCTATTGTGTACAAGTGGCTTTCGATAAACCACAGTAGTTCATAGCTCTTGCTTCTCTATAAAGTCTGTTAGTGAAGCACATTTCCAGGCATTAACCCACACTGTCGAGACATCAAAGAAAAACATATGTATAAAAATGTCTTGGGCTACATTACGAAATGTTAGGCTCACTATTATAGCGGGACCGAATCCTGGCCACAGCAGCCGCATTTCGATGGGGGCGAAATGCGAAAACACCGGTGTACATAGATTTAGGTACACGTTAATGAACCCAAGGTAGTTCAAATTTTCGGAGTCCCCCACTGCGGCGGGCCTCATAATCAGAATGTAGTTTTGGCACGTAAAACCCCATAATTTAATTTATTTAGACTCACTATTGCAGAATGCACGTTCTTTGCGATTGCTACCACTAATTAAACTTATACAGGCACTATTACGACAATTTGCATGCAATAGACGGTTTCAGTATTAGAGTAATCTGCTTCAGAATTCTTGCTTAAAGGGTCCTGAACGGCCCCTCGGGCTTCGTGACAGAACACAGTCCGCAGATAGCATACACTGCCGTGAACTTCTGAGCCAAGTTTTGCAGTCGTCTGTGGCACGTAGAGTTCGCAAGTAGAATACAAAGTCCCCTTTCTCTGAAACACTCTCTTTTCAACAGAAGCCTGTTCCTCACTCTTTTCTAGATGCTTTATCTCATAATATAGCAGATTCCCATGTGTGGCTGCTATTGACCAATAGCTGACATCAATCAAGATGGGTGTTTGGATCAGTACGCTTCTTCCTGCTGTTACTGTGTACATTTATTGGTGCAGTTTAACGAACAGGCTGAAGTAAACGAAAATGAGCTTTCAAATTTTGATCATAATTGCGTACTTCCAGAAGAAGCCGACTGTCGTCTGCTCATGCTTGGCCGTGGCCGCTCGCATAGGAATAAACTTTCGCCACCCTGCTTATTGGTGTTGTAGCCAGTGGCTCTCACTAATTACGACTGTTTTTGAGTGCTCAACTAGCCTCAAACCACACGAAACCTAAGGGCAGACCACACACATGCTTGCCAGCACGCGCTACTCCTGGCCGTTCCTGGATAGATCTGGATAGATGCCTTGGCAGACTCATTGATAGTGCTAAAAAATATGCGAGTTGGATGTGGTTAATATCCATCGGTCAAGCTGGTGAATGACAAAGCTAGTCCACACTACATAGCATGGTCAGACTGTAGCATATGAGCATGCTCAAGCCCTGTCATGCACAAAGCAAATGCTGTGCATATGCACTATACTTGCATGTAGCTGCGGTCGGCTACATGATGTAGATATCGCGGCGTGTTCATGAGTAAGTGCATTGGGGCTTGCTGAGGACAACTGGGTTTGGCTTACGTTGGGCGTGTTGTAGGCACAAAAATCGGAAGTAGTGGCATCTACGTTAACATCTAAAATCAAATTTTATCTGCACGTCACAGTGACATTTAGAAGGTGAAGTGTTTTAAACACGCCCTGCTTCGCTGTAGCCTTTGCAGTGAAAGGCATTGAAGAAGGAGCGGAAACACCGTGAAGGCGGTGTTTGATTGCCAATAACTCCGCTTCTGCTGAACGCATTGAAGTATTTTTTGAAGCAAAATATTTCTGAAATAGGCAATTTTAACTTCAAATGCATTTCGCCTCTTCGATAAAAATTGGTTCAGGGTCTCTGTAAGACAGTTGCTGTACAGCGCTTGTGTTGGTTTATTCTGTGTTCTGTCTTGCTTTCGAAGTGCACTGCCATAATTCATATTCTGTTATTCCACCAAAATTCAGATTAGCCTGCTCCAAAGTGCTTCAGAGTAAAATTTTAGCTGCTCTGAATTGCTCCAAAGTGAAACTTGGTCTGCTCCAAGCTGCTCCAAAATGCGATTTTGTCTCCTCCAAAATGCAATTTCATTTTCTCCAGAAATTGCTCCAAAGTGACTTTGGGCGGTCCTACCCCTGTTTTATAGCCTGCCTGAACTACAGGAAGAAAAGGGGGAGGGGGGGGGCGTCAGGCTGCTGATAAAATAAAACTAGGAAAAAGGCAATCTCAATACTAGTTCATGGAACTTACTATGTATCAAATTGCTGCTATGCTCCAGTATACCACTGTATGCCCTAACTCGTCACTTTGTATCAAATTGCTGCCATGCTCCTGTATACCACTTGATGCCCTAACTTGTGTGTATACTGCCGCCTTAGCTTTTTTTTAGGTGCACCCTGTTTACAGAAAGAGAGAGGAACATTTATTTCATTCCGGCTCCTTGGCCGGGCTGTTTATAGAAGTATTATGTTGAAGAATGTTTGTTGCTCTATGAAGAAACAATGAAACTGAATCGTGCTTATAAATTTCTCAAGCTTAATAATTCGTGTTTCTATGAAATTTAATTTGGTCAATATTTGGCATAATCTTCTTTTAATTGAAGATGGAGGAAGTGGATGCAAAATTGTTAAGTATAGGTCAAACAGCAGTTGCATTGTGCACATTAAGCTTTGCATGTGTTCTTAGCTGTTTGGTACTTGCTGAAACTGTGCATAACAAAACAAAACAATTAAGTGCATCTTCTGCTTGACATAAGCACAGGATATATTAAACAAATCTTTTTGTGTTCACTTTGTTCTGAAGGGGTTTGACTGTAGTGGCAATCACTGGCAGTAGTTAATATTAGTAAAACTTGGCACACTGCCTAATTACTCCTTATTCCAAGTTTGCCAGGATCATCCAAGAGCAGTGTATCCTACCTTTAATTGAAAACATTGTTCTTTGTTTTTTACTTGCTTTGCGTCCTTGAAACTTAACATTTTAACATTTTTCTGATTTTTAATAGGATTGATGACATCGAAATCGAGGAGGATGAAGATGAGGAGAAGGTGATTGAACGGCAACGGCAGCAACGACAGGAACTGCTTAAGGTGTGCCCCGTAGTGGCTTAAAGTTCCACTTGACATCTTTAATGTACCAGTCATTGCAGCTGGACTTTCATATGCAGCTCTGAAGGTTTGGTACCTTTATGTGGGTATATAAGGTGTTCTCTTTTAATCTTAGCAGAATTTATTTTAAATTGCCTAGGGTATGTTGCACAATTCTACTCTTCCAGTTGGATTACTCCAAGAGGTGGACATTATTTGCACAAGAAATTGAAATGCGTAATCAACTGTTACCAAAATTTCACTAATTAGCCTTTAAACAAATTGCTTTATGGCACACGCTTAGATTTACAAATTGTGGCTGTGCGCAAGGCATATCCACTTGAAAAATTGTGACTGTGTGCAAGGCATATCCTCTTAGTAAAAAAATTGGATCAATAATAAAAACGGGATCACAGCGGCTTATGCTAAGTCATGCAATGGGGAAGCATACAAAACAACAAATTGACAGCAACATGTCATTATTCATTGGTCTGTGGCTGCTAAAGTGGAAACTACCTAAGCCCCCATTCCCATGCCTCACGCCACATCACTTTTTTCCCCTTGGTAGGAACCCTCAATGTCATGCCTGGCAGTGAAGCATAGGTAAAAAACAACTACTGCAGAAGTGAAAGGGCAAAATGATATATTAATGCAAATTTAAAAATGGTGGGGGGAAAGATGCTTAAACACACATTTGAGCTATGGACCTCCCAATCGCAAGGGCAGTGCTGGGACTACTACTATGTCACGATAGACGAATGGAGGGAGAGCTTACTCCAGAGTATTTACCCATGGTCCCGTAGTGCAGCTCGGCTAGGTACAAATGGGCAAAGGGCAAAGATGTGTCCATGTCCGTAGTAAGTAGGCACAGTCCCCAGATTTTTCTCTCTCAACTCGCACATGTGCGCACGTGTCAGAAAAATGCGGCATCTCTCTCGTGGGTCTGTGTCATTGACGAAACTGATACATGCCATGTGGAACGTCAAAAGCAGTGTAGCATGCTGTGACGAGTTGTCCATAGCATTCGCCATCACCACAAAAGTAATGACTACCATGGTGCCCCATGAAGAGCGAGCAAGAAATAAATAAAAATGAACGGGTGAAGGAAAGATGTCACACAGTTCCGGTCCACTCTGCTCCATGGAGTGATTGCCACTCGAAATCTGCTCTCGATTTTCCATTGGAACATGCAACTCATGCTCTCACTCTGTCATTGGAACACACTTGCTACTAAAAGAGCAGAAAAAGTTGCTGTGACTTTGCCATTAGAATATACCATATATGTGTCTAATGCAGATGGCCAGCTTTGTAAGACTCGCACTCTATTGCTTCCTAACACATCCCCAACCTTTGGCACAAGTATATTGCAGCTGCAATGGGGTCTTGTGAACGAGGCAAAAGAACAGCATACATTCAAGATAATACTCATTGTTTGGGAATACAAGCAGACCAGCACCAAGCAGAAGTGAGGGCATCCTTTCTGTAAAAGAAATTTATTTATTTATTTATTCTGCCTTCAAGGCCCGAAGGCGTTACAGAAGGGAGTGGAACAAAATACAGAGCATGTACAGATGACAGGTTATAATAATAAAAAAAAATGGTGATTAACAAAAGCATTCTTCAATAGTAGTTCTGAAAGCAGATGTACAGTGCAGTCCACTTATAACGATATCGAGAAAGACGAAAAATATGATCGTTATAACCGATGATCGCTATATCTGGACTGCAGTTATCAAAAAAAAAAAAAAATTTAAACGCGTTTGCGCTCTTTACCTTTGCAGTTCTGAACTCGAATTCGCTACTTGCTCTAAAGAATAGATGATGTATACAGTAGGCCGTGAAAAACAAACTTTATTTCTAGCGCCAATGACCGTGTCAAGGATTAGGCGCGCCAAAATAGTCCGAAATCTGCACTTGCTTTTGCGACAGCTTCAGCTTCACAACCGCGGTGTGCATGGATTCCAGCTGCTGCGCGAACACTGGCGGCAATCCTTTAGCATGCATAAAATCAATTAAGGAGTCGATCGACGACAGTGCACTTTGCGTGGACATCGTGGTCGGGGTCAAGGAGCCACTGTCGATCTCGTTGTCACTGTCGCCGATGCCGTCGCCGCCGTCGCACAACTTTGCGTCTGTCGAGACAGCACATCTTCGGCGATCGCCTCGTCGGTGACCTCATCGCAGAACGAGGCAGCACTGTCTGCAGTCAAAAACTCCTCCTTCGACACACCACCTGTGTCACCAGCAGGAACGAGCTCCCAGAGCTCGGTTATGTCAGCGACTTCCACCGGGTCGGTCTCAGCGGGTTGGGGAAGTTCGTCCTTACGCACAAAGCCCGCCTTCTTGAAGCAATTGGTGACGAACCACTGGTAAAGCGCCTCTTCAACATCGGCGTACAAAGGGTCTCTAACCCCTTTTCCGCTGATCGGAATGGCCGCTGATAGCTCCTGCCTTCACAATCGCGGTGCTCCCGGTTTTCAAGATGGTTGATATCGTTAACTGGACGAGCTCATACTTCTTCACGAGGGCGCTCACCTTGAAGCCGCATCGAGAGTCCTGCAAAACATCCATCTTCGTGTCAATCGACACAGCTTTGCGCTTTGTCGGCGATATCTTCGAACTGAGTTGAACCGTTGGTTGCACGCTGCTTCGGTGGCGTCAGCCTGCTATCGCGAGAGAGACGCGGGACGGGCGCCACCGCGCTTTGCTTGTCGCTTCTTTTTTTCTTTCTCTCTCTTTCGGAGCGACTGTGGCCGACGCGCATGAAGCAGCTAGTGCCATCTTGTGGCGCGCTGCGCCAACGTTGGCTGCGCCTACTCGTGCGCGGGCGGGGCGAGACGCGCTGCGCGGTAATGGCGGCAGATACGAACTTACGGAGGTAAACATCGCCTCGTCTCGACATCGTTCGTTTCAGGGAACTAAGCAATGCAAACATTACGATTATTTGGCGCGGAAAACGCCGTCCAGACTGCAAAATTTTGATCGTTATATCCGATATGCGGTGAATAACCTATCGTTATAAATGGTTTTTTTCCCCATAGACCTAATGCATAAAATGACACTCTCATGTCGACCCATCGTTATAACCGATATATCGTTATATGTGGTATCGTTATAAGTGGACTGCACTGTATCAGTTACGTTAACAATTGAGGCCGGCAGATGATTCCATTCATTGGTAGTTTTAGGAATAAATGAATAAAAAAAATAGGTTCATGCGACCATGTGGAACGCTCAATTTATGGTGATGGTCAGTACGAGATATGTATGCAGGTTCGGAGAAAAGCAAAATGGCATGCTAAGGAAAAAAGTATGTTTCTTCTGTAATTATTTACAAAGGAAAATGGGGCTGTGCTTTCAAAAATACTCTGCCCAAGTGGGTTAACTACCGAAACAGGAAAAACACACTGCCATTACCACTTGATGGAAGTGATGAAGAAACCATAATTATTCAGAGCTGTCCTGGTGCGTCTGCCTGCTCCTTCATGCATAGTGTATGCTATTGTGCTTTGTGTATTTTATTAGAAAGAAGTGTAATGCACTGACACATAAAGGACGTGTTAATCTGTATATATTTACGTACAAAACAACCAAAACGTGCACTGTCAGCAACAGTGTGAATGCAGTTTCTTGCTCTTTTAGGCTACTGATCATCCCTTATATTGCAGTGCTCTTCTCAAAGAAAAGGAACTACACTCGGCTAAGACATGCAGCACATTTACGCTCAGATCACAGTCGAACCCTCTTATAACAAAATTCAAGGGCCACGAACATTCCATTGTTATAACCGATAATTGGTATAACCGGGTTGCATAAAGAACATCAAAATAGGGAGATGGCTGAACTGATGTGAGAAAACTATAATGGTGGGGAGGCCAGTGGCCCTCCCCAGCACCTTCCTCCATCCGGCTGCTGATTGTGCTTACTCGTTTAACTGCTTCCTGGGCACTCCGATTGCGTCTAACAAGCCACGGCTGTCGGCATTAAAGAATGGCACTGCTATACCAACTGCTGCAAAGAGGGGTCACGGGTGGCAGGCGATATGCGAGCACCGCCGAGGCATCGCTTTGGTGGCCCCAAAAGGGGCCTTTTAAATCTTGCGAGAAGCCTGCTGCGGCAGCCTGTCAGCTTGAGAAATCCAGAAGAAACGCTGAGGCGAGATCGCCATAAGCATCTCGCCACGTACCTCCCACTGGCTTGCACGAGAAAACCCTATATTCATCAGCCTTGCATGCTTGCCGAGGTGCTCCCCGTAGTGCAGCGGTAGGTTCCTCGTGAAAACAAAGCCCCGTAGGGGGACCGAATCATCTGCCGGGCCTCCTGTGAGGACAACATTGAGGCAGCCTGCCCTACCACGTCATCGCTGCCATCGTCGCCGTTGCTATCTGATACAAGCACGTTTGCGACCATTGCCTCATTGATTAGAAGCACTTAGCTTCCAAATTTATGGTTATGCTCTTTCTTTTCACTGGCAACGTCGTGCATTGTCTATGATCAGCAGGCGGATCCGCCATCTTCCCTTTCGGCAGCGAGTCAAACCAACTGTTGGTCAAACGAGGCTGAGAAACTGCGTGGCCAGGAACGATTTCGACACAACCAACAAAGACTAATGACAAAGACAACAACAACAAAGACAAAGATTAATGTGTTTGCAGAACTGCGCTGAATGAGGAGCCAGCGAGCAACATGTGAGCAATCTGTGAGCAGTGCAGTTGGCGCGGTCCATTAGGGTTTCGGAAGGTGGAGCATCGTAGAGCTCTAGGCGTAGCCCATTCGTGTTCGGAGGTGTGGAAGGGCGACTGGAGGGAGGCGTGCGGCGATGGCTGGAAAATGAGCGTGCGGTGGCTGTTGGAGCAGCGGCCCATTGTGCAGAGGCTCGAACTTCTCGTTTTCTTTTCTTCCTTTTTTTTTTTTAAAGGATTTCACATTTCACTACCTCTTGGCTCAGATACTCAGTAGCCAGACTTCGTTATAACTGATAATGCGGAATCAAGACATTGTAGTAAGCGGGTTATTTCACCATGGAAAGCATACAAAAGTTGATGGTGCAGCAGCTTCTCATTGTTAAAACCAGTATCATTGTAAGTGGGTTCGACTGTATAAAGGGTAGAAGGGAGGTGATAGGCCCAGTGCATACTTTGCTGTGGGAGGGAAGCTTTTCATGTGGTATTGTCCATCACAAGAACTAATAGATAGGCAAATTTATTATCACATTGAGCTTGTCCACTTAGCTGTTCATGTCATTTGTAAGCTTTCAGATGAAAAGGTTCAGTGACACTTGATGAAGAACGCACTAGCAGGCGATTTTGTTTGTCGAACTCACTTCGCTGCATTGAAGTTGTAGCCTCAATGGCATTGCTTCAAAAATAAAGGGATAAATACTCAATGCAGAATCAGCACAAATTCGGAAACCAGTCTTTCCTATTTAAAAAATGTAATAAGTGTCCCTGCTTATGTTAACTGCCATTCTTCATCTGCCAGTGCTCTGTTTCTTTTAGGCGTCAACACTTTGCCATTCTTAGCACTTTAAACCTGCAGCGTATCGCTCAGGTCTTGGATGCAATGCTATCTCGTTTTCAATAGTGAGATTGATTGCATTAATGTTGTGCAAATACAGTAAACTCTCAGTTGTACGAACGTCGGTTTATCGAATATTTCAGAATAACGAACTTTTTAAAAATCCCCAGCAGTTTTCTTATAGATTCTACGCAAAAAATGTCTCACTTAAACGAATTTCGGAGCAGTCAGTATTTCAGTTTAACGAACTCGCTCAGAGGACCAAGGCTTATTTTTACGATCAGAACCGATGCCCGCCCTCATCAAACCGCCGCTCCAGCGGCAATTTAACGTCTCTGGAGCTACAGCGCCCCTGGGGCAAAGCGGTGGCGCGGAAAACGAAAGGAAATGAGGCATGGCCTCCGAGATCGCCCGCACAAAACGAGCAAGCATGTAATCTCGGAGGCCATGAACAAATTAACATCGCTGGCGCTTACAACGCCGCCAGAGAAAAGCGGCGATCTGTCACACCACAAACCACGTGGTGTGTGTTTTTTTCCGACCGGCTGGTCGTGGCATGGTCGTCGTCTCTTTCTTTCGAAGAAAAGCGAAGAAGTGACCAAGAAGAGGCAACTGCTGAGCCAGTTTCAAGCCCTATAAATCTAGCTGAGGTTGTAGGGTACATTGGAAAGTTGAGAGACTTTGTGTCTCAACAGCAAGCTGTGGCAGAAGTGTACAAAAACATTGATTCTTTGGACAGTTTTGTTACTTCTTGTGCTTTAAAAGTACAAGTGCAGAAGAAGATTACAGTTTTCTTTTCTAAGTGAGAAAGGCAGCATTATAACTGTTATGAAGCTTGTACTTGTTGATATGTACAAATTCCATTTCACACATTTCTAACACTACGGTCTTTTGCTCCATGAATTGCACTTCAAACTTTTGACTCTGTACGCCATGTCTTATGTTGGTCTAGTGAATATTCAGTTTAGTGAACTTTCAGTTAAGTGAAATATTTCCTTCGGTCCCTTGAAGTTCACTCAAGTGAGAGTTCACTGTAACAGCTAAAATGACATACTATATATAATGTGGCAACTGATTTACCCATTGACATTGCCATCAATTCCAAGTACTACTAACACTTTCCTTTCCTGTCTAGCAGCACCGCGAAAGTGACACTTGCATACCAGCCAATCCTCCGAAATTATTCATAAAATTATAAATTTGGGCCACTTTTACGACTTAATGAATCTTGCATCAAGTTTTACGAAACACAACTTTTGTTCGAGAAAAAGATTAGCTCATCGGTCTCCCAACTTGCCATTGGAAGTTTCCTGATGGTGAAATGATGTCGGAGGGTTACTTGGTTTAAGCAAGCTACTCAACCAAGCAAAATTGGCTGCAGCAAATTCACTGGTAAAGTTGCTGTTATCTGAATACAATGTGTTGGCTGCTCAATCACTGCTGTTCCGAGTTTGCTGCTACTTGTGTGCTGCATCTCAATGTAGTAGATTGTGAAGGAAGTGTGAATGTATCCCTCAAAAAGCATGACTGAAAAAAAAAAAGAGGTGCTACTACTTTTCTCCTCTTCCGCCTCGATGGGCTGTCCAGGGATTTCACTAATTTTAATGTTCACAGGTTGGCAGGTATGCACTTGCCACGATGATATGCACTAGCTCAATGTGGCAGTAAATTTACCCATCTGACTAGGGTATAAGTGTTGGGGACCTAAATGGTTCAGTGCATTGTATGGGTAACCGTTGTGGGTAACCGTAAGCAACCGATTGTTGCACTGTTACATTGCTATGTGTGTTGTCATTGTAAGTGGATTGCACTTATTTTCTGCTTTAAGTATGTTCTGTGCGCGAAAGCTACCACGAATGTTGAAGACCACTCTTTGTGTGTATTAGTATACAGCATTCGGCATTCCCATGTCATCTTTTCCAGAGGTTGGGTGTTGAGAACCAAGTTGAAAGCAGTGGATTTTCATCTCCAGTGCATTCACGTGGTAGTGGGACCCACACTCCGGATTCTGTGACCATTGATAACATGGTGAGATTTATTAAGTTTGTAACATTGTCTTCTTATAGCCTGAATTATTTTTGCCAAAAGAAGAACATTAGAAGTCAATTTGAACATACTTGGATACGAAGTAAGAACATCCAGGATTACTTTCAAACTTATCTCTATGACAATCACAATTTCCAAGGGTCGAACAAACGTCATCTCATGTTTGCTCATGTGAGTACGCCGGCAGCATGCAGATGGGCTAAGCGATGAATGCCGCACTCTGGACTCGCATTGAAAGGATTCGTAATGCAGCAAGCTTCAACTATGATGGTGACACACCTCAAGGTGTGCAATTTGGAAAGCAGATTACTTGTTCATCAAATGTCGGTGCTCTGGCCTTGAGTCATGTCATCCAGAGATACCAAATGAAGCATGCCGTTGTCCTCAGAGAGTGTGCTCGTCGTGGCACCCAGGGGCAGCTGTGGTATCTAGCTATGCTGCAGATGCCGCTGTATGTAACTATAGTGGTTAATTGCATGGCAGGGCTGGAGTCCGCGCTCACGCCTATGTGCTCCAGTCTGGCCTTGCTATGTGGTGCGGACCAGCTTTGTCCTGCACCAGCTTGATCAACAGATAGTAGCTGTTGGTTGAATAGTAGTGAAAAACGGTTAGTTGCCAAGTTGCATATTTTATGCAATATAGCTCAATACGAAGCGAAGTCTGCCAAAGCGTCTAGTCAGGAATGGCCAGAACTGAGCGCATGCTTGCCAGTGCGTCTGGTCTGACCTTTAGTTTCGCATGGTTCGAGGCTAGTTGAGTGTTCAAAACTAACAAATTAGCTAGACGTGATGGCTATGACACTGATAAGCAGTATGGCCAAAGTATCATATCTAGGTGGGTGGGCGTGGCTGAGCATTAACAGACGATAGTACGATGTGATATGCGATATTGATATGCAATAGTATGATAGTCATACTTTTGGAAGTACATAATTCTTATCGGAGTTCGAAATGCAGAGTTCTTTTAAAGTTGTTCGAATAAAAACATAGGTCACTTAAAATTTGAACGGACTTAGAACAACTTCTTCAATCTCACAAGAGTGAAAGAAAAAAAATGTTGCATCATCATTTTTATATTTATTTACGATACTGCCAGTCTCAGTGAGACCTAAGCTGGTCGGCATTGTATTTCACAGTTTTACAAAGACAGCTCATGCTTCATGGTGCAGTAGAAAAGTGGTACACGAGGTATTGCAAAAATCACAATGACAATTCGAAGTACAATACTTTTGGTTAGTATAACGACACTAGTCAATAACAAATAATAGTATTACTAAAGATTGTAGAAACAATAGTGAATAAATGACCTATGTAAAATTACAGAGGTCATACTGACAACAGCATATGAGTGACCATAGCTGGGGCTTGAGATGCATAACTATTATGCGCAAGAAACAAGTATTACAGCGAAGAAATTGGTGACAAGTTGTATCGCAGCTAGCAATGAGAAATCTATAGCAGCTACTTCTAAGTAAGCTCTTCTGAAATATGCTTGGTGGCAGCTAATCATGCAATATGCGAAGGCTTCCGAAATAAGCAGCCCATACAGCCCATATCTTGCACATGAAAGCAGCACTCAAAGTATATAGGGTATTTTTTTTATCAGTCTCCTGTTCTCAACTAGAAGGACTAGGTAACTGTTTGAGGCAAGCATTAATTTCTGTATGATATGACACAACATACAGTTGTGGGCTCTTTTGTGTGGTACAGCACGGATCATTTACGTTCAGAAATAGCAAGTTTGGTTAAATAGGTTTTGACAGACTGTGTTATTTTTTTTAGAACCACTATTCTGCTGCATATGCAAAAAGAGAGAAAAAGAAAAATTGAACCAGCTGTGTTTACACTAAATAGGTCATGGAGCCCACCACTTCTAAGAGCTGGTATTCTGTGTTAATCATTTCCAAGATGTTGCTCCGATGTTTGGATACTCGGTGTTGGCTTTTAGCATGTTTCAGGACAAATTAAAGGCTTGTTTCAGTAGTGCATAGTATAAAGCTAGCACGCATTTTTTTTTTCAGGCCTCGGACATTAATGAAAACAGTGAAGACACAACCGATTTTGAGGCTGCCATAATGGCCAAGCGGCAAATGATGGTTCAAGAAGGCAACAATGAATCGGACACAGGTGGGTAAATGTGAACTATTTAACTTGCGAATATAGATTTTAGGACCATGTTGTGATGCTTCCTCGCTTCTGTGTAAGCAGGCATTTGGTGAGTTGCACCACCGCATACCCGAGCACATGGGGGTTGGACCCTCCTGCGCTTAACCATGCATGGCTTAGCCGTGTCCAGGGAAAAGGGGATCGTGGGGGTTGAGCCGATGCCAGGAGTTTGGACCTTTACGGCCCCTCGGCGGAGGCCTTGGCTTCACGTAGATGGCACCCCGGACTGACCCAACTGGGGGAAATCGGTAGTTGCCATTTCCTCTCCTCCTCTCCAATCTTTGTCTATTTTTCGCACTTTCCATCTTTCCTGTCTTCTACTTATTTCTTTATTACTTCTGACCTTCCAGGCAGCAAGGGTTAACCTTGTGTGAGTAGCCAACCTAGGTTATGCCATATTTGGTTATAGTGGTAACGTACAGCTGCTGTTTGCAGGGCCTCTTTTACAGGCCCTGCAGTGTCCCCCTGTAGGGCTCCATGGTGGGTGGCTGGTGTTACTGCTGAAAAATACTCACTTATGGCTAGTTCCTTCCCCCCACTACCTGATTGCTCCTTGAAGAGGGAGCGCACTAATGAAATCTTCGAATTTTTTGATAGCCAAAAAGAAACCTTCCTCTGATTTCATGTCATCCACATTGAAAAACAGTAAAAACGAGCATGAACAATCTCTCCTTTTGTTGTTTCGAAATCCTTAACTCGGGCACTTGCACCAGGCTATAAAGCATCCAAGATGGCTAGCGGTGATCTCCTTTTAGAACTCCGCGACAAAAAGCAACATTAGAAACTGCATTACCTAATATCATTTGGAGGTATCCCAGTGATAGTGACCCCGCACTGCACAATGAACACCACCCGTGGTGTTGTTTCCGATGATGACCAGATGGAGTTAACAGAAGTAGAACTATTAGAAGGCTGGAGTGATCAAAACAATCAATGTTAAGAGGATTCTGCTAAGGCACAATGGAAAAGAGATTAAAACAAAGCATCTAATACTTACCTTTGGTTCAAGTGGGCTCCTTGAGAGCATTGAGACAGGGTATGGGAAGATCCACATCGGACCGACCTCACCTGGAAAAAAATAACCATTGTACTCAGGCATAACCAAGAATCCAATGAAATTGAATCAATATGTTACGGTAACGATTATGTTTCTGGCTCTGCTTTAGCCAATCTGTTCAACAATTTTTTCATTAACCAATTCACAAGTAATGCAACACAACTATACAAAAGTATACAAAGATCTTGCACAAGCCCAAACATCATATTTTTTTACCCAACAGACGCTCAAGAGGTGGCTTCCGCAATAATAAACCTTAAAAACAGTAGCGTTTGTGACGTTGACAACCTGCAATTAGAACCAATAAAGTATGTAGTGCATGAGATAGCACGTCCATTAACGCACATTTTAAATCTTATGTCGCATGTAACCTCAATTGCCTAATGCTGGCAGTTTGTCGTGTTGCGCGAGTTTGCTTTAGCATTAGAATGAACACCCGAAAGATGCACGAAGAGGGGCAAGGAGGTGAATGAAACAGGGATGAGTGGCCACTACCAGCAGTTATTTTGTTCACTAGAGGTAAACATGTATGCAGTACCGTATTTGCTTCGTTCTAATGCACCCTCAATTGTAACGCGCACCGGTTTCCCGTAACCTAAAGAAAGGGAAGGCCTTTACAGTACCGCACATCTCATTCGTTCATACAGAAATACAACTTTCATTTGGAAAAACAGATTTACCCTCAATGCACTAAAATTGCGATGAATAAAAGAAGTTGCAGTTTCACCTGAAAGGGGAAGCATCGATTGCGATAGCAAAATTAGTAGACGGCTATATGAAGTAAGAATAGTAGTTTTATCGGCCATATAAACTCTTAAACATTCGCTTACTAACTAAATTAACAAGCATGGCGTCATGCACGCACAAGCAAACATGAACATGCCTTACTCAATAACCGCGGAAGCTCGCTGTCAAAATGCTGGAATGAGGAAGTGTGGTAGCAGGAGTGAGCAAATTGACCTTCGTGCTGCCTCTTGCTTCAACGCGAGCTAACCGACGAGAACACAGCTCGGTGCGCCTAGACGCATAGACTCTGTCCACATCGCAGATCCCTTTCAAGATGGGGCCCGTGGCCGCGCCGTACGTAGCAGCTACTGGAGTAGAATGCCTCTCCTTCTGTTTGCACCAGTCTCGCACGCAAGTTTCGGGAACTCAGAATGCCCGTGATGCTGCCCGATCTCCGTCCGTCTCCACACACGTGATCACTTTCCTTTTAATTGCGGCATCATGATGAACTCGGCATGTCTTCGCAGTCAGCACTTCTGCGCTGATAGAGCAAATGCAAAAAACGGGAAGGCAGACAGTGGACACGTACGCACTTGTACTACAGCACATGGAGAAAGCTACGTCAACTAGGCTTGAAGCGCGTATGAGGTGGCCATGTTGAATTGCCCATGGCAATATGGTAACGCAAGTTCACGGTCGTATGCGATTATAACGCGCACACAATTTTTGGACTCGTTTTATCGGAGAAAAGTGCCAGTTAGATTCGAGTAAATACGGTAGGGTTGTGAGAGTATCACTTTCTTGGTTCGAAGCGAATGGTTTGTATAGCTGTGGGATTTGCATAACACCTTGACATATAAGAGCCAGATGTTCAGAAAATTTAAGAAAAGCTTGTTCTTTATTTACAAAAAAGGAAACAGGTTCATCTCTGGAGTCAGCTTATATTTAAAGTGCCATTATTCAGATATTTTCATACAAAAATGCAAGTTCAACATTTCTTACAACTCCAGCAGCACAGAAAATTTGTTTACAGGCTCTTGCTCTCTGTTGTAATTCAGTTTACTTATAATTTTATGGTAGTTTAGGCCATGGGAGCGTTTCGTGTTTGCCCGTTGTACTGCATCATGATGCTATGAAGTAAGACCTTGACTGTGCGATGCCAGCTCTTTATGTTGTGTTGCGCAAATTCAGCTTGGTGCTTTACGTCTAAGCGCAAGCTTAACCTGTTCCTTTGTGCAAGAGACAGATGAACTTGCAGGCAAGCTTACCTTTTTGCAGTCCTTAGTCTAGCCCCCATGCATGGCTTGGGGCCCGATCACCAATAATCGGCAAACTTCCTGCAACAGTTTTCCGTCAACCTGCTTTGGCTGTTAGGCCTCACCAGCACTGTTTTGCTGGGTGTTGGCCACCAAAGTTACGGTTTAGTGCCACGCCAATGCAAATCTATTCACAGTGACCGTACGGCTCTCTAGAAGCCGTACGGTGACCATAAACAAATTTATCTTTGCCATGTCTTGACTATGAGCTATGTGATGCAACTTGCTTACCAAAACTGACTTTAACTGAAACCGCCTTTCGGGCAAAGTTCTCCACCATCAGCGGTGCCAAAGAGGTGGGGGATAGAGCTGCTGGCCAAAGATATTATATGAACGCTTCGTGCATTCATAAATGGAGACTGTGTTTTACTAAGATTTAAACATTCTATGCAGTTATTGCCATGAGTTATACACAAGAAATTTTTTGTTCTTTTCAAGGTGTTGCAATTGAGGGGGAGGCTTATACGGGAGCAAATACGTATTTTTGTTTGTTTTGAATACTTCGAAAACTTAGAATGCTGAAATTCGAGCCAAAGCAAGTATTGACTACAATAATCAATAAAATATTTGAAGATATTGAATATTCACACAAGCCTTGCATATACAGATATGACACATATGTGATGGGAACAAGCATGTGTAGAAACGTTTAATTCTGCTGACCAAGTATATAATGATAAGTCTGTTGTACACAAAAAAGGTGACCTGTGCACCAATCGTTTTTTTTTTTTTTCTTTCTATACCAGCTTAAAAAGTACTTGAAATGTTGCGGGGGGGTAAAGCGGCTGTGAAACTTGTAAAAGGTGCGATTTAGACATCAAAAATACCATATTGTTATTACTACTATGTTGCTTATTAAGGCCCATGGCGACATCTTGGAATAATATGTTGGTTCTATTTGAAGCTTCTTGTTTGTTCACTCACATCTGATAGCTCTGAGTCACTTATTGCTACCATAGTTGATTAGAGTCATTACTAAATTCTTTCTAGGTCAAGAAAAAAAGAAGCAGTTGGATATGTTCTCGGAGGACATGTTTGCTGAGAATTATTCTGTAAGTGAAAGAAGCATTTCAGATCAACGTTCCTGCTCTTAAAAGCTTGTGTTTTGTTTGTTTTTTAATTCTGAATCAATAACCTGTCGACCAACATTTCTCTTTTCAGAGTCCCAACTCATTTCAGAAGATATCATCACGAGCTCAAGAAAATCCCAACCTTACTGACAACTGGGATGATGCAGAGGGCTATTATCGTAAGTATTGTCAAATGGTTTGGTTGTCAATGTTTGTGGCTTAAAAGGATGTGAAAGAAAGAAGAAACAAACAGAAAGTATGCCAACTCTTAACTAATTTTATTTTGTGAAAATGCTTATATATTGGCTGCTCGAATTCATAGGTCCAAAGAGAAGAAGAAATAAATATATGCAACCCAACTCATTGTCACACAGTCGTATCCAGAGAGTGAAACTGAAGGAACATTGATAAATATGTCACCCATTTCTTCTACATGAAGCTACAAAGCTTTGTACTATGTTCGGGTAGATTGACAATTTTCCCTTCTGTGAACAATTTTGACCTTGCAGGATGCCACAGAACTGATTTGCTATATATTCAGTGTCCCTGTGCTTTGAGTTGTTAATTTGCCCTCATTCTGCAATCTGCTGGCCTCCTGGTTAGCTCAGATGGTAGAGCCTGGAAAGGCGTTGGTCCCGGGTTCGGACTAATTTTTCCTCAACTGTGAAGCTAAAAAAAAAAAAAAAAAAAAACGCACATGGGTTTTCTTTGTAGTTTCATGCTGCGTTAGGGTGGATGACAAATTTCTGTTCATGAACATTTCTCCACCTTGTGGGATTTGCAGAACAAGATTTTCCATAATGGTGCTCCTGTACCTGGAAATTGGGGATGCAATTTAATTTAGTGTTCTTGTTTGTTTTTTTTCCCCACTATCCAGGTGTCCGGATAGGTGAAGTACTGGACACACGATACACTGTTTATGGCTACACGGGTCAAGGAGTCTTCAGCAATGTGGTGCGAGCAAGGGACATGGCACGAGGAAATCAGGATGTTGCTGTGAAGATTATACGGAACAATGAAGTCATGTGAGTAAAGGCACATTTTACTTGATGAGCATTCCCTTTTTATAGTTCTTGGTCTCTTGTGAACTCCAGTGTGAAATTAACAATAATGAGGGGAACTGAGGGGCTCAATCTTTGTTAGTCACAACCATATGAACCTGACAGATAATGAAGCCAAGAAAAGCACGAGGAAATTATTATTTTTTTTTTATTGAAGTGAAGAAATGATAAGCTAGAGAGGAAAATGAAAGTGGACGAAAAAAGAACTTGCCACTGGTGTTTTTTTATTATTATTATTATTATTGAAGTGAAGAAATGATAAACTAATGAGGGAAATGAAAGTGGACGAAAAAAGAACTTGCCACCAGTGGGAGTCGAACCCACATTCTCCGTAGAGGGTGTCGGTTCGCCTCCCACTGAAGTTGCATCTGAGACATAAATACTTGTTATTTCTGATACAGTAGACTTTCGTTAATCTGACCCTAGCTGTACTGATTAAATTGATTGAATTGCCCGGCAAATCTAATTAAACAAGAGGCAGAAAAAACACCGAAACAAACTGATCATTTGATTTGATTTGCCCAATTCTGATAAGCTCCCAATTCGAATGCACACCCACTTTTTATGTGTTGAAAGCAGAAAACTAACGTAGAAGTAACATTAGAATTCATAAACAAAGGAAAATCTTAACACTCACTTGATATTGTAGCAAAAGAAAAAGATGAAACCAGCAAGCTTTACTTTCACAGAATATAAATATTATTTACTCCTAATGTTCAATGTCATCACACTCACACAGCACTTTATTGCTGTCTAGGAAACACATGTCCTCCATACAATCCATTGTGCATTTGATACTCCGCGTTCATCATCAAAGGACTACATAACAATCGCAAATGGGATGGTGGCCCACACCTAGACTGACCACTTCGCTAATTAGTCCTGCGATGCTTGCAATTCTCTGGAATGCGAAGAACACATGTTGTGACTTGTTGCTTGCAGCTTGGCATGTAAATTAACTTATGTTTAGAATGAGCTGTCATAGTCTTTGATTAATCGAAGACTTGCAGTGGTGCATGGTCAACAGTCATGCTACTCAAGAGAACTGTCGCCATCTTGTGATGGAAACAGCGATGATGCTGACTAGGCTGGCTCCGACGGTAGGCTGTTGTGAATGCCACAAATGCAGTTCTCATTTCATATCCGATTGCACCACACGGGCAACTTTTGCACTAATTTTCTTGCGGTACTAAAAAAAAAAAAGCCACATGTTAGAATCTGACAAATAATGTAACCATTCATTCAGAGCTACCATTCTTGCTTGAAAATCTTCCTAGGGCAGGTCAAAAATAAGCATTTTTGGGGAGGATTCAACATAATGTTACGTCTGAAAACTGTAGGGAGCCGCCTTTGGGTTCTTCCCACAAAGCGACCGCTTGACCTACGCCCACCTAGACGATGACAGGGCCCGGGTCTGATTATTGAGGGCCAAACAAAGAAGCTCCCGTCGAGGTGACAGTAACCACCACATTCTGTGGAAGCAGTAACGACCGTCAAGGCCAGGCTTGTCAATTCGCTACAAGCTGACCATCACGGCGAGCCCTATTAATTGATGCAATTGATGCAAGGGGCCAACGTCAATGACTTCTGTGGGAACAGTGTGGTCTTCAGATTCCTGATTGCCTCATGGTTGCCTCATATGCGGGAGCAATTGCGCATCATCAGAGGTGGAGTCCGGCAAGTTGGTACAATGTCATGGGTGGCGTGCTGCGAACACTTCGACCCTTCTGATTGGCTGGGACAGAGTATAATTGAATTTCCTCTTATAGGGACCTAGGGAAAGCGAGGGCTTAAAAAGTTGATCTTGCGTACAGTGTAATGTGCTGACATGTGTGTGCTGAGGGTGGTAGCGATATGCGAGCTCCACCGAGGCATCGCTTTGGTGACCCCAAAAGGGGCCTTTTAAAAAATGCGAGAAGATTGCCGTGGCAGCCCGTCAGCTTGAGAAATCCAGCAGAAACGCTGTGGCGAGATGGCCAGAAGCATCTCCCCACGTACTTCGCACTGGCTTGCACGAGAAAACCATATGTCCGTCAGCCTTGCTTGCTTTATGCGAAGCTTGCTGACATTCTTCTCCAAGGCATCCAGGTGCTCCACGTAGTGAAGCGGAAGGTCCCTCACGAAAACAAGCTCACGAGGGACTGAATCATTTACAGGACCTCCCGTGGGGACAATGTTGGGGCAGCCTGCCCCATCGCGTCGGCGCTGTCATCATGGCTGTCACTGTCACTATCTGATGCAAGCATGTTTGCGACGATTGCCTCAGCGGTTAGAAGCACTTCGTTTCCAAATCTATAGCAATGCACTTTCTTTTCTCCGGCAACGTCGTGCATCTTCCCTTTCAGCGGCGAGTGAAACGAGGCTGAGAAACCACATGGCCAAGAACGACTTCGACGCAATGAACAAAGACGAGCACGAGTGATTTCGTTCGTTTGCAGAATTGCGCAGAATGAGGCCGCAGCGAGCAATCTGGGAGCAGCGGCGGCAGCGTTGTCAGCGCAGTTGACGCGGTCCATTTGTGTTTTGGAGGGTGGCGTGGTGCAAAGTTATGGACGCAGCCCATTCGTGTTGGGAGGAATGAAGGGGGGGCGACGGCAGAGATGCGTGCGGGGCTGGCATGCATCTTTCATGGAGAGAAGGGCAGGGCGGCAGTTGGGGTGGCGAGTGATCGTGCAGCAGCTCCTATTTCACTTTTCCTTTTTCCTTTACAAGGACTTCGCATTTCATTACGTTTCAGCATGGACACCCAGCAGCCAGACTTCGTTATAACAGATAATGCGGCATAGTGACATTGTAGTAAGTGGGTTATTTCTCCATAGAACACATACAAAAGTTGACGGTGCAGCAGCTTTTCATTGTTATAACCAATATATTGCTATAACCAATATATTGTTAAAACCGGTATCGTCTTAAGTGGGTTTGACTGTAGTATGTAGGGGCTGTATGCAAACGGCAATTCGTGCAGGTTGTATTCCTATACCCTGTGCAAGAGAAATGATTCAGCTAGAAGGGATGTAAAATACAATGGAATAAATATTGATATCCATACAACTAAAATCTTTTGGCTCATTTCCTTTGCCCATATTGGGGCTATTATAAATGTGACATGCTTTCATTATAAATTAACAATGTTTTTTTAACAATACAAATAAACTTAGTATTGTTTTTGACGAAAAAAGAACAACAAATTCTTACATTATTTGGCGATGTAATATTATCTCTACGAGACGAGCAGCTTGTAGCTTGCAAAATAATAGTTTGCACTCTTGATGATCATATATACGCTCGATGAAATGCTCCTTCAAGTGGCACTGGCACAAGACTAATTAGGTTGAAATATTTTGTCAGCACGGCGAAGGGCTATTTCGCGTTTCACGAAAAGTTCTGGGTCTCAGCGCATCGAAACCAGTGATATTTTTGCTCCAGGCTTGCATGTTTGTAGCCGAACCTACAATTTGGCGCAAAGCAAGTAGTGCCCCTCCAGCTTGTTTTCTTCTGTGCAGGAATACTTTCACTCTGCCCCGGAGTCTAACGAGCTTAGTATTCACAAACACCACCTGCAGCATTCACTTTGCTCCTTAAATGTCTAAGGAAATTACGGGAACTCCGAGTTATATCAGGACTACGAGCACGCAGACCATATAAATGATCGCTTTTCAATAAGACTCATTGCAGCAAGAAACGTCACACTTTTATACTCTCTCACCATAAACTTACCACTTTCAAGATTTAGTGTGAAAAAAATTTGTTGAAATATTACAGACTCGCTATAATAGAGTGAGTAGCAGATGATGCGCACTTTGTGATAGGCCTCTGATCGCAGTGCCACTCCTGCTGTCATGATGCGGAAAAGCAGGGAACTGCACTGGTCGGCACACCTACCGATCTAGCCACTGTAGCTCCGCCAAGAGAGAGACTGCCTTAAAGGGGTTGCAATCGCCATTGGAGTCAGGCACATGCTTGCTGACCAGTTAGTTTGAATTGCCCAGCGAGGACCAATTTAAGGATTGAGATAACAAAAGTTTATGCCCATAGAAATTTATGGGCGCCTGCCTGAACCTTTGGTGATTTAATCAGAGTTGGAATTAAAGGAAGTGTATTGTATTTGTTATAAGCATACACGCCAATATTTTTGAAAAAATTCGTGATCAGGTCTATGCAGAACAAACATCAGACCTTTTTCCAACGATTTATCTGCTACTAATTTTGATGGCTTGTCGGCACCTTGCTGTGCCAACGTGTGACACGAGAATAACAAGTTACACACATGCACTTTGCACAGTGGCTAATAGTACACAACTGTGTGATTGGGGTAATCACACGGACTGGCAAATTGGCTTGGCAGTTTGCCGTTATGGCAGGCCATAACGGGCATGCTTGTCAACAATGTGCCATTTCAAGTTGCTGTTGCTGAGAACAGTCACTGACTGATTTTTCAGACATAGAGGAGCTGCATGCAGACCTGAACTCTGCTACTATGGTCATCAGTCTAGCCCGTGCGTGGGATCTCAGTCATTAGACGATATGCAAAACCTGCAAGTGTGCTTCATCTCACACCTTCTTTGATGTAACCAAGATGGCGGGCCTCGGGCTGGAATTGTAATCGAAGCGTCAACATGCAGGATGGTGACATCATTCCTGCCGCCGTACATTCTCTGCACCGTCCATACTTTCAAAACACGTTTCTCAGCTTTAACAGCATCGCTACAGCGAGAGCGTGGCCATATTGGTTAGGGCAAGGTAGCTGTGTGGAAAAGCCTGATTACAGACTTGCGCATATCATCTATTGATGAAACCTGCTCGCACAGATTTATTGTCATGGTGAAGAAGACCAGGATTAGCAGGCTAGAGATGGTGAAGACAAAGTTGTGTGGTTGCTGCTAGTGATTGCCATTGCAATTGTGAACAGATTAAAATAGTTACATAGAAAGGAACAAATGTCTTGGATGTAGTTTATTCTCAGAACCATCTATATGAATATGAGATGGCAAAACACTTCTTTTTATATGTAAATGCGTACAATGTCATCTTAATAGTGTGTTGGCAATTGTAGCTAGGCTGATACCTTTCCTGTTGGCAGAGAATGAATAATAGCCATCGAGGTTTCCCTGAGACTTTCGAGGTCTGCTACTGTAAATAGCGGTTTGTTGAGCTAAAGTAGCTACAGATTTTTGTAGTACTACTAACTTGTGAAGCAATAGTAGTGTGCTTATTTGGTCATTATTCAGTTCAAATTTGAAGCCCGAAATTTTGCGCACCCCATAGTGGTTATTGATACAGGTCAACTTAGGCAGTGTCATCACTGATGAATCCCTTTTAAGTAATCTTAGACCGAGACTCTCATTGTATAGTTTGCTGTAGCTTGTTTTAATAAACAAACTATCAAATATTTTTCTTTTTTTTTTTGAGGCCTAATATTGTGGGACAAAGTTGCAACTGAATCATACGTAGTACCAATATAACTGTGTGAAAGAAATCTTTTCAGAGCTCTTTATTCATTGTGCATTTCGTATTGTTAGAAATCTTATTAAATAAAGATGTTTACAGGCACCGTACAGGGCTGAAGGAACTCGAAATGCTGAGACGTCTCAATGATGCTGACCCTGATGACAAGTTCCATTGTCTTCGGCTGTTCAGGCATTTCTTTCACAAACAACATCTGTGCCTTGTTTTTGAGCCACTAAGGTGAGCAGCTTCCTATTTTGCGCTTCCTTCTAGAACTAGGAGAATAAGTGTTCTTGTTAAGCACTTTTTAAAGATGCTGATAACACTACAATGCCTACTGCTTTGCAGCTCAATTTTATCTAACACCAGCCGCCATATCCTGGACACCAGTTTTAATTTCTGCGCATCGCCATTTAGTTCAAGGGACAAACCTTTCATATTAGTGCCAGCAATACTTGATCTAAGCTAGTACAGATACGGCAGGTGCCATATATTTTAGTACAAAGTACCAAGTTGCTGGGTCCCAGTTCGGGTACTCTTGATTGAAGCTCCAGTCAAAGCTCATGTGAAAAAGATGTTGCTTATGAGGGTTCTTTTTCCGGCTTTTGCCAATGACCTTCACTTTTTGATAAAACATAAAAGAGTACATTAATTTTTTTTGTGTGGATACACGGTGCACATGTCAAGTCTTCCACTTGTGAGTCATTTTTCAAGAAGTGAAGATTTGGCAAAGACTGGAGTAGGCATGCTTGGTTGGTACTGGAAAAATTCTGTAAAAAAAAAAAAAAAAAGAGAAAAAAGAAACAAAGGGTGAGGTGCATCAGTAAGTGACCTTTATGTTTTGTACTGTTCAATTCAGACATGATTTTTAGATGTGTGCATGACCACAACATCCTGGCTCCTCTCCTGGCTTTCTGTTTTTGCTGCTGTGCAAGCACTTCTTTAGGCTAAATATTTGGTGATGCTTTCACAAAATAAACAATTGAAAGTAATGTTTGTCTCATAAGTGTTACTGCAGTGTTTTTCTAGTTTGCATAATTTGTATTACTTGTTCCTGCTCAGTATATTGCTTACTCTTTCTTTTAAAGTGTATTAATATTCTGCTTTAAGATGAAATAAGTTCATCTTGTTTTCCAGCATGAACCTTAGAGAGGTGCTGAAGAAGTATGGTAAAGATGTTGGTTTGCATATAAAAGCTGTGCGGTCCTATAGTCAGCAGCTGTTTTTTGCCCTCAAACTTCTGAAAAGATGCAACATCCTGCATGCTGACATCAAGCCGGACAATATTTTGGTAAGTTTTGCTCATAATAGCTTTTATTGTTATGGTTATGTTTATTGCATATTTGTGCTGGTGATGCAGTATTTTTGCCAAATCAAGACTTTATTTTTTAGTTTAGCTTAAGTATTTATCTGAGCTGATGTGGTAAGGCCACATTTTAAACTAGGAAAGTGAGAAATTTTAGACAGTTGAATGTGAAGTACCACTTGTTTTACAAGGTGGAAATGATTAGCGTCTTCAGGATTGACGGAAAGGGGGCCAACATTTGCTAAATTTTTGGAATCTGCCTTGTGATGATTGTTTTGATATAGATCATAAGATCTGTTACAGCAGCAATCCACCTTTTGCATGACCATAGTGTGCTTGCGGTGTGCCCACAACGGAAAGTGTCTGAAACAATTTGGCAAGTGTCAGCCATTTTCCAGAGTAGGCAGCACGCAAATCGGGAGAAGCAGGCAGCTCTGGTCACCTGTGCAGCAGGGGGGCTCAAACAATGTTTTGGATGAGAACTTTGTGTCAGGACTTTTCTGTCATTGTGGCCATTGAGCTAGCTTTTCTGAGCAATCCATGACAGCATGGAATGTGCTTTGAAGCATTGTCATTTGATAGCACGAAGACAGGTGTGTAGAAAATGTTTTGCAATTATTGCTTACCCAAAAGAGAGTTCTTTACCTAAGGAGGTGCCGTCTTCTTAGCTAGGAGGCTCATTTCAACCGTTGTTAGCTGCCAGTAATGTGATGTTGTGCTGCTCGTTTAGTCCACTTTAGCATAGACAAAAAAAAGAAATGAGCCGTGTGTATAGTATCTGTGCAGCTCAGACGGTCATAAAATTTTGTTTGAGTGGCCAGGCAAACTGCAGCTGTCTCTTGTAATAGCACTGTCAATATTGCAGTTACAGAATGGGTAGCATAGGCTCCACCTTTAACAGGATGGCCAGAAGTACTGCTGAAGTCCTTTGTACAGAGACCGAATGGCAAAATAGAAACTGCCTGTGCGCAAATAACCTTTGTAGTCCTTGACTATTTGGCATTTAAATTTCTGATGTGCTAACCACTGTGTGCTAGCTGATCTTCTTGTTCATAGGCAAGTCTTTTATTTTGTTTGTTCAGTCCTTGCCCGCTGTGGTTGCTCAGTGGCTATGGTGTTGGGCTACTGAGCACGAGGACGCGGGATCGAATCCCGGCCACGGCGGCCGCATTTCGATGGAAGCGAAATGCGAAAACACCCATGTACTTAGATTTAGGTGCACGTTAAAGAACCCCAGGTGGTCAAAATTTCCGGAGTCTTCCACTATGGCGTGCCTCATAATCAGAAAGTGGTTTTGGCACGTAAAACCCCATAATTAAATTAATTGTTCAGTCCTTGTTACAGAATGAAATCGAGGGCATAATCCTGCTAACAAAGCTTATTTTGATGCCAAGAGAAAACCACTCATGTGGCATGTGGCTAATAAACAGAGCACAGAGTCAACATAGCTCATTTCACATTGCGTACCTGCTTGTTGTAGCTGTGGTCCACTGCCTATTAAGTTCATTACGCCGTCCACAAGGTAGCGCCACGACACAATGCAAGAGGCAGGTGGCTTTATTTTGTACATGTAGGGACATTCAAAGACATTTAACAAAGCTATGTACACAGCTGTGATGCATCGAAATCTACATTCTTGGAACATTCTTAATTCATGCCTGTGTAAGCCACTTGGGTCTTGTGGCGAGGCAACCTCAGTTCCTTAGCAGACAGGGCGTTCTGCTTCTGAACATGATATCACAGGTGGGGTGCTTGGATGTTGCAGCCACTGAGGTGGACAAAGCAGAAATAAAAAAGTGCTTACGTTATGGCATTCTGGTGCATGTCTAAAAATTCAGAGTGAGATCACAATCTGGAGCCCTGCATAACGACATTCATCATAACCCTTGGTGTCACTTTGGAATACAGTTACTGTACACCTAGAAATTTAAGTGAGGGGTGTGTGCGAGATTTGGGAGAGGGATAGTGATTAATATCTTCCATGGCAGTGTGTCCGACATCATTGGAAAGCATTGGAAATGTCCGGTTGCAAAGCTGTTTGCTGTAAGTAGAAGTGGCTGTGTTTGGCTCTGACTGAGCAAAGTCATGGGAACTCAGCTGTGTCAACTCAGCGTGTCAACGAAAAGCATGCCAGAATTAATGAAAACATAGCATAATTATGTGCTTGGCAAAGATTTTGCTGGAGTATTGCAGAAAATAAAGGTGGTGCTTTTAACACGGATGATAGCCAACACTTACTACAAAATACAGGGTGCCCCCAGCTGTCATGCACCAAGCATGAAAAAGTCTGATCATTGAATATGTGAATAAGATCAAGTACATGTCCAGAGTCTGGTTGAGAAATCACCAGTTGGGGGTGAGGTGTGAGGCGTGGGATGGTTGGAGTGGAACAGTTCAAATATTTCGACTACCATCTAAGCTATGTAGTTGAGGAAAACTGTGACAGATGTTACCGTACATACCGTATTTACTTGATTCTAATGCATCCTCGATTGTAATGTGCACCTGTTTTCCGTGACCAAAAAAAAAAAAAGGAAATGCTGCCCTCGATTGTAACGCACACCAGTTTGCGGTGACCTAAAAAAAGAAAAGTCCTTTACAGTGTCGCGCACCTCATTATCATACAGAAGTACAACTTTCTTTCATTTGGAAAAACAAAGATTTACTCCCAATGCATTAAAGTTGCGATTAATAAAGAAAGTTGCAGTTTCGCCCGAAAGGTGAAGCATTGATTGCGATAGCAAATTAGTATGCAGCTATACGAAAAGTAAGGATAGTAGTTTTATCGGCTGTATAAACTTTTATACATTCGCTTCCTAACTAAATTAACAAGCATGGTGCCACGTACGCACAAGCAAAAATGAACACGTCTCACTCATGACCGTGGAAACTTCTTAAGAGAATGCTGGAATGAGAAGGTGCGCTAGCAGAAGCGAGAGAATTGACCTTTGTGCGGCCTCTCACTTCAACATGAACTAAGTGACGAGAACACAGCGTGATGTGCCTAGATGCGTAGACTGTCGCTTTCAAGATAGGGGCCGTGCGGCCATGTCTACGCAGTAGCCGCCGGAGTAGAACACCTCTTCTGTTTGCGCCAGTCCCAAACGCATGTTTCAGGAATTCCGAATGCCTGTGATGCGGCCCGATTTCCGCCCATCTCCGCACACATGATCACTTTCCTTTTAATTGCTGCATCGTGATGAACACTTTGCATGTCTTCGCAGTCGGCACTTCCATGCCGACAGAGCAAACACAGAAAACGGGAAGACAGACGGTGGGCTAACCTAAGCGTACATACTACAGCACATGGAGGAAGCTACGGCAGCTAGGCTCGAAGTGTCTATGAGGCGGCCATTTTGAAATGCCGATGGCAATATGGTAACACAGAGTTAGGGTCGTACTCGATTCTAAGGCACAAGTAATTTTTGGACCCGTTTTATCGGGAAAAAAGTGCACGTTAGATTCAAGTAAATACGGTATATAGTCTCCTTTGTAATATGTGGCCACTTCATCGTGGAAAAGTGGAGGTGAACGGAAAATCATTATTTACACTGCGCAAAGTAACTAACTGTAGTAGTTTTGTTGTTACCACTCTACAAGCCAAACTACACGTACGTGTGCTGGTGCACGAAAGCTTGCACCCATGCGCCTTGTGTTTGCCGCGCCTCGCAAGCAATGGTGGTTTGAACCTACAAGATGCGCGCCCACTTGGCTCACTATTTTTGCCTTGGTAGGCATTGTTTCGTATTTTTGTGAGGCAGCCATAGCACTGATATTTGTCTGAAGAAAATATCTGGGCTCGTGCCGCACTCTGACGCGTACAATCCATCCTGCACCATCTGCACATGTGTGAGGCATGTGGGCGCGAGCTTTCACGGGCCAGCAAGCGTACGTGTAGTTTGTCCTTTAGGATGAAACAGCAAGGCAGATTTGCAAATGAAAAAAATCTTAAAAATAGCATTTTTCAGTGACTGTTCCTCATGGAAAAAGTTTACTCTTTCCTGTGCCCTTTGGGAGGAATGGGACAGCGCAATGTGGGAGGAGTAGGACACTATACAACATCTCTGTTACTCTACTGCATGCTTTTATTTTAATTGCAGATTTACTCTATATAATTGGCTGTTTATTCTTGCATATTTATAACTGTCTCAAGAACGCTTCTTAGGTTAGAATTACATATAAGCATGTATAGTGCATGATGAAGGGACTGCACATATGTCAGAGAAAGGCATCAGGGAAACGGAAACACACCTTCAGGAGACAACTGGCATATCAAGTGGTGACAAGTCCATTACTATAATGTCAGAAAAACTTTAGAGAGTGGCTTGTCCCTCCCTGACAGTGAGCTTCAGAGCATACTGACAGGCATCAGGGAAACGGAAACACACCTTCAGGAGACAACTGGCATATCAAGTGGTGACAAGTCCATTACTATAATGTCAGAAAAACTTTAGAGAGTGGCTTGTCCCTCCCTGACAGTGAGCTTCAGAGCATACTGACAATCGACATTTAATAGGCATCAGTACTTTTTGCTTGTACAATTGACAGAAAAAAATGGTCTTTTTTATTGGCAGCAATTGAAAAGCACTTACGGCAGGGGTATAGTTGAGAAGTTAATAAAAAGAAAAGGAGAAAAATATACATTTTGTTTTTTCTGCTCATCTAGATGTGTGTAAAAAAAAAAAGCAAAGGCATTTTGTCAAAACCATCAGAGCCACAAATGGCTGAAAAACTAAGACTGAGGTCCTTGTTTGTGTTCAGTATCGACTTGTCCACGTATAATGTCAAGTAGACAAATATTTAAGGCCATATGTAATGTCTCATTTCTCCAACATGATGTCTCACTCCTCCCAAAGGAAAGAGTGGTGTGGGGCACACCTTGTCTAAAATCTGGTTGTCATGCCGCGACTGTGCTTGGCGCAGCCACGCGCACCAGGTTCACGTTGAACTGAGAGGCAGCACGAAGGAGAATTCGCCTGCCGCTACTGTCGCTCTTCATCACGTCAGTGTTCTGAAAGCGCGTGTCCGTGGTCATCGAGTGAGATGTGTTCATATTTGTCTGTGTGCACTGTGACACCATGCTTGTTAACTTATTTAATAAGCAAATGTTTACAGCACTTGTTAGAGCTACTAACCTTACTGCGTATAGCTGTCTAATAATTTGCTATTGCAATCAATGCCTCACCTTTCGGGTGAAACTGACTTTTATTATTTCAAATTTTCATGAATGTCCTTAAACAAAGAATTTGTGCTTCATTGTAGCTGAATGTCTGGTGTAAATTTAGAGCAGTTTAGCTTTTATCCATGCGATATATAAAGGAAGCAAAAATAAATAAATAAATAAAAAACTTGAAAACTGTTCCATTCAGCCTTTCCCCTGATTTTTACGTCCTGACATCCATTAAGTTAAAGGGGCCCTGAACCACTTTTTATGAAGTCCAGAAATGCATTTGACATTAAATGAGACTATTTCAGAAATACTTTGCTGCAAGAAGTACTTGAATGCATTCAGCAGAAACGGATTTATTGGCCATCAAACATTGTGTTAGTGGTGCTTCCATTCCTTCAATGACTTGGGTTGCGAAGGCTATGGCAGAGCGTGGCGTGCCCACAATGCTCCACCTACTGAACGTCACTGTGGTGCACAGTTCAAATTTGATTTTGAATGTTCACATGGGCGCCACTATTTCTGATTTTGGTGCCTATAAAGCGCCAAATGCGGTTGTCCTTAGTGAGCCGCAGTGCGCCCAGCCAACGGACTCATCATGGCAGCACGCAGTGGCCGAGTTATCTGTATTACATACCAGACTGCAGCTACATGCAACTCCAGTACGTATGCGCAGCATTTACTTTCTACACAACAAGGCTTGAGTGCCTGCTTGCACTCATATGCTCCAGTCTGGCCATGCTATGTGGTGTGGACTGGCTTTGTTCTGTACCAGCTTGACCAACAGACAGTATCCACATCAGACGTGCACATTTTGAAGCGCTATCAATTGTCAATATGAAGTGAGGCCTGCCGAGGCATTTAACCAGGAGCGGTCAGGGGTGAGTGCATGTTGGGAAGCATGGGTGTGGTCTGACCTTAAGTTTCGCGTGGTTATGGGCTAGTTGAGTGTCAAAACTAGTCGAAATTACTGTAATGAGACCCGATGGCTACAACACCGATAAGCGGGGTGGCCAAAGTTTAATTCCTACATAGGCATCTGGGCCGAGTGCAAGCAGACGATAGTCTGCTTCTTCCGGAAGTGCGTAAGTTTATCGAACTTCAAAAGCAGATAATCGCTTTACTTCAGCCTGTTTATTAAACTGCGTCAATAAATGTACATAGTAACAGTAGGAAGAAATGTACTGATCCAAACACCATTCTTGATTGATGTCAGCTATTGGCCAGTAGCAGCTGCATAGGGGAATCTGATATATTGTACCTCCTATATCATCATCAACCTATTTTATGTCCACTGCAGGATGAAGGCCTCTCCCTGCGATCTCCAAAAACGCCGTCCTGTGCCAATCATTTCCAACTTGCTCCTGCGAATTTTTTAATTTCATCACCCCACTTAGTTTTCTGCCATCCTCGACTGCGCTTCCCTTCTCTTGGCACCCATTCTGTAACTCTGATGGTCCACCAGTTATCTATCCTACGCATTCCATGGCCTACCCAGGTCCATGGTTTTTCTCTTAATGTCAACTAGAATATCAGCTATTATAATTTGCTCTCTGATCCACATCGCTCTCTTCCCGTCTCTTAATGTTACACCTAACATTCTTCGTTTCATCACCCTTTGCGCGGCCCTTAACTTGTTCTCGAGCTTCTTTGTCAACCTCCAAGTTCCTGCCCCATATGCTAGCACTGGTAGAATGCATTGATTGTATACCTTTCTTTTCAATAATAGTGGTAAGCTTCCAGTCAGGATCTGGCGATGTCCGCCGTATGCACACCAACCCATTTTTATTCTTCTGTAAATTTCCTTCTCATGATCAGGGTCCCCTGTGAGTAATTGATCTAGGTAAATGTACGCCTTCAGACTCTAAAGGCTGATTGGCGATCCTGAACTCTTGTTCCCTTGCCAGGCTATTGAGCGTTATCTTTGCCTTCTGCATATTAATCTTCAACCCCACTCTTACACTTTCTCTGTTAAGGTCTTTAATCATTTGTTGCAATTTGTCCCCAGTGTTGCAGAACAGGACAATGTCATATGTAAACCGAAGGATGCTGAGATATTTGCCGTTGTTCATTACTCCTAAGCCTTCCCAGTTTAATAGCTTGAATACTTCTTCCAAGCATGCAGTGAATAGCATTGGAGAGATTGTCTCCTTGTCTAACTCCTTTCTTTATAGGTATCTTCCTACTTTTCTTATGGAGAATCAAGGTAACTGTGAAGTCTTTTGTAGATATTTTCCAAGATATTCATGTATGCCTCCTGTACTTCTTGATTACATAATGCCTCTGTGACTGCTGGTATTTCTACTGAATCAAGTGCCTTTTCGTAATCTATGAAAGCTATATAGAGAGGTTGATTGTACTCTGTAGGTTTCTGAATTACCTGATTGATGACACGGCAGTGATCCATTATAGAGTATCCCTTCCTGAAACCTGCCTGTTCTCTTGGTGGACTGAAGTCAAGTGTTGCCCTTATTCTATTTGAAATTATCTTGGTGAATATTTTATACAATACTAGAAGTAAGCTAACGGGCCTATAATTTTTCAATTCAACGTCTCCTTCTTTTTTTTTTGAATTAGTATGTTGGCATTCTTCCAGTTGTCTGGAACACTTGAAGTCGTGAGGCATTTCATATAAAGGGCCGCAAGCTTTTCAAGCATGATATCTTCTCCGTCTTTGATTAAACCGACTGTTATTCCATCTTCTCCTGCTGCTTTTTCCTGGTTCATGTCTTGCAAGGCCCTTCTAAGTTCATCGCTAGTTATAGGAGGGACCTCCCATATCCTGTTCATTACTTCTTTGACTGGAGGTAGCATGGCTGCTCTGGGTGCTGTACAGGTCAGTATAGAACTCTTCTGCTGATTTTACTATATCATGGAAATTGCTGGTGATATTACCCTGCTTATCTTTCAGTGCATACATCTTGGCTTGTCCTATGCCACGTTTTCTTCTCACTGATTTCATGCTGCATCCATTTTTTACTGCTTCCTCAGTCTTGCGTTATAATTTCGAATATCCCTTACTTTCTCCTTGTTGGTCAGTTTCTACAGTGCCGCGAATTCCATCTGATCTCATCTGAATTCCATCCGAGTTGGACAGTTTCATTCTTTGTCGTTTCTTTATTAGGTCCTTCGTTACTAGCGAGCGCTTGTCTGCTGGTTGCCTTGGTGCCTTACCTGCTACTTCAGTTGCTGCTTCTGAAGCCAGTCTAATTACGGTTTCATTCATTACCTCTATATAATTTTTATCCCTCTGTTGTAAGGCTGAATATTTTTTTGCAAGCACCAACCTGAATTGGTCTGCTTTTACCCTTCCTGCTCTAGGTTTGCCTTTTTCTTCTTGACTAATTTTACTCTTTCTCTCTTCATATTGAGATAAATCTTAGACCTCACTAATCTGTGAGCACCACACTTTATCTTACCTAAAGCTTACCTAACACTATGCTGTGAATGGCAGAATGTATGAAATCTATTTCATTTCTTGTTTCTCCATTAGGGCTTTTCCAGGTCCACTTTCTGTTGCTACGCTTCCTGAAGAAGGTATCCTTATTCGGAGCTTATTCCTTCCTGCGAATTCTACCAGCATCTCACCTCTAGTATTCCTAGAATACATGCCGTAGTTGCCAACTGCTTGTTCACAAGCCTGCTTTTTTCCCCACTTTTGCATTGAAGTCACCCATGACTAGAGTATACTGAGTTTGCACCACTTTTCTCATCGGTAATTCAACCTCTTCATAAAACAGTTCTATTTCTTCATCATTGTGAGTGGAGGTTGGAGCATACGCTTGTACTACCTTTATTCTGTACCTCCTATTTAGCTTTATTATGACTATTGCTACCCTCTCATTAATGCTGTAGAATTTGTCAATGTTGCCTGCTATGTGATTATGGATTAGGAATCCTAACCCGTATTGCTTCTTGTCTGGGAGTCTATAGCAGCGGACGTGGTCGTTATTCAGCACTGTATGAACCTCACCAGTTATTCTAACCTTACTAAGGCCAATAATGTCCCACATAATATCTGATAGTTCCTCAAAGAGTCCCGCTAAGCTAGCTTCACTCGAGAGGGTTCGTGTGTTGAACGTTGCCAGGTTCAATTCCAGTGGCGGTGAAAAATAATCTTTGTCCAGCCAGCATTAAGACTGAAAATTAAGAAATCTTTCTGTTTGCGTTCGAGCGCTGTTCAGGGTGGTTTTCTGCTTCAAATACTAAGCTTGTTGAAATTGCCTAGTTTCTCTGACCGTGATAGTGCTCGCTTCCGAGCCAAATAAACAATACTGTCCTACATAACTTCTCTATCGCAGACAATTGGAGTTAGTTTTTGAGTATGTACATTGCTCTGGGCTGTACTTCTGCGATTTTCAGGGTGGTTTTCTGCTTCAAATACTAAGCTTGTTGAAATTGCCTAGTTTCTCTGACCGTGATAGTGCTCGCTTCCGAGCCAAATAAACAATACTGTCCTACATAACTTCTCTATCGCGGACAATTGGAGTTAGTTTTTGAGTATGTACATTGCTCTGGGCTGTACTTCTGCACCTTAAGGTAGCCTCACTGCATGTAGAGTCAACTCACTGAATGCTATAGTCAAAAGCGCAAATCCTCGTTCTTTTTTCGTTTTCTTCTTTTTGTAACCTCGGCCTTCTAATCTGAAGGTCGTAAGTTCTAATCCTCCTCTAGTACACTACGTCTCCAGGCTTGGAGTGGCACCTGACATCGACATAAAATGCCGAGGGCCAGTGGGGCTATACTAGTCCAGGTGCAACCAAATTAGGAAGGCCCACTAAGCGTCAACAAAAGACACTCCCTCACCAGAAGAGGAATCGGCCTCCCTGGTGCAATATTTGGCCACTACCTCCTTCATGACTCCTTCAATAGCTGAGATAAAGTGTCCAAAAAAAGAGTGGGAAACAGGCTTCTGTTGAAAAGGGAGCATTTGAGAGAAAGCTGACTTCACGCTCCACTTGCAAGCTCCATGTGCCTCGGACTGCAAAACTTGGCTGAGATGTTCACAGCAGCGTATGCTATCAGTGGTCTGTGTAAATTATTAAATTAATAAATAAATTGTTGAGATGTCAATTAGGGCATTGTAGAGAATTGTAAGAGACATCAAAATGAAATGAAAACAAATCAGTGAAATGTGAAAAATACCGTGTGAATATGCACTTGCGCTCATGGTATAGCTGTGCCATCAGACAGCCTCAATAGGAAAGCAAGCTGTTCATCTCAGGCTCACCACTCATGGCAGCGTGTTTCCATAATGTTGATACACAGTCATCGCTGGGAGCTGTTGGCAAATCATGGAAAGAACATGCATGTGTTGCCACTCGGCCCAGTTAACAGATGGACATCTTGCTTTCTGCTGATACTGTTTAATGGAGCTACTGGGCTTCTTCGATTATACAGTTCCGGACTGTCTCAAACCGTCCGCGGCTTCCAGTCTGACTAGCCCTGATAGAAGGGCACGTCACAGTTGCATGATCCAGCTGTCAGAGACTGCTTGAGCTTTTACGCGAAAGCACCATGACCAGAAGTCATTTTCCTGTCTACTGTCGTCTGCTCATAGCTACTCATAGATAGCATCACTACTCAGCGGATTCATTATCATGGGCTCCAAGATGGTGTAACCTCAGAGGCCATGTCGCTGACATAGCCATAATGCTTGCATAGTGGAATCGCAGCCTGAGCACATAGAATGTGCTCGCAAAGCAAAGTTTACTGTGCATTCTCGCTCTTCGGGCCACTTAACTGGTGTATTTAAAGGGACACCAAAGCGAAACAATAAATCAGTTTAGACTAATGAAGCATTGCTTGAGAACCCTGCAGGCAGTCATTTCCAAAAAAATAGTTTGAATATTAGATGAGAAAATGAAGGTCCAAGTATCAGTATTTGAATTTCGCGCCGAAACCCCAGCCCCGGTAAGTCAGCGTGACGTCAGGGATTCCAAAGTATGTTTTCGCATTTGGGCTGCGTTGGCTGAATAAAGGTTCCCGAAACTTGCCAAGTTTAATATTTGGTTCCTTTAGAACACAATGTTGTCAATCTGTACCGCTATATATAATTAGTAGGCCCTCGATGATGCCATCAAAATCCAAGACGTCGCAGCCCCCAGGTGCGGGAACTTAGGTAGGCGTCGCCACCCATATTTCGTTCTTGCGTTTTTTCTGGCTTACCAAACGTCTTATCGTTGCAAGAGTGGTGTTTTTAGTGTTGTAGAACGGTAATTTACTTAAGCAGAAGAAATCATTTTTCACTTTAGTGTCCCTTTAAGCTCCCTCATTGCCTGCGAAAGTTAAGCAGAATTTCCATACGAACGTAAGCAAAATCTCAATCATACCACATAGTTGTTCATGCAGAAAGCGGCCGCTGATATCTTTAAATCTCATGAGACCATGTACGAAAGGCTGACACGCGTCTTGGACAGAGCGCACGTACACAGTCTACTGCTTCTGCACATCAAAAAGCAAGTGCTCGAACTTGGCAGCAGAAAAGATCAACATATGGGAACAGTAATCAGTGAAGCTCCTATTGTATACAATCTCAGCTACCAGCGAGTTACAGCCACATATGCAATAGGATATGCTTCCTTGCACCCTGGTTTCTCACCTGACAGGTGAAATCCGCATATTTACTGCTCGTATATTTTGTGAAACGCAGATTTTGTGAAACGCATCAAGTAAAGCAAGCATGTACACCTGATTGCCATGCTTGTCTCTTAAAAAAAAACATGGACTAAATCTGCAGGATTACACGGCTTATGAAAAGCTTGCATAATGGCACACAAAACACCGATGTAAGAGACGTGATAGCTAAGTGCACAATATTTGCCGTCTGGAACATGCGAAGTATGCAGAAGCACACTGCACCTTTCTTAACATGGCGGCAGACGCCAAGTGCATCTTTTTCAGACAGCCATCGTTGGCTAGCTACTTGTGTTTGTCCGAGCAAAAATCTGCAGACAGCTCCTACAGTCTGCGGGCAGTCCGGAACTTCCGGTCTGTGAAAAAATGAGCATACTTCTGACAACTCTGATTAGTGGGCAGAGCTTCTGAAGTTGTCCGAGCAAATCGAATGCAGCACAGCAGTTCTAAGCAGTCCAGGACTGTCAGGCACTGCTAATTGAAGAGGCCCACTATCTTGTGCGTGCAGGCGGGTAGTCAAATGGTATATTTAAATTTTCACGGAATTTCTCTATTGCTGGAAAAATAAACACGTAACATGTATGCTTGGAACTATCTCATTCTCACCTCTCTTACGATTCTCTAAAACTCTCTAGTTGACATCTTGACAATTTAAACGATTAAATAGCTACAGAATTAATTGTAAATAACTAATTGCATTTCAGGGATTAAAAATTACTGGTGGTTTCTCAACTGGACTCAAAAAGCATGCACTTAGTCTTATTTGCGTAGAATGATAGTATTTTTTTAAAGCTTGTATGATAGCTGGGACACCCTGTATATAACAACCACATGGAACATTTACAAAGTATTTGCTTCAGTGTGGCATTTCCTGCTTTCAGTGCACTTAGCAGGGCAATGATGCTGTTATTGCTGAAATGTCTATCATGGAATATTCAGTTTATTTGAATGCCACATGGGATTACCGTAGTTACCACATGCAGCCATTATACAGCCTATTATAAACGTGCTGAAAATCCTTGGCATTGCTGCAGTCAAATGCTTTGGAAATATTCCATGTGTTTGCTATGGTAAGTCATGCCATGGGAAACTTTGTTACTTCTCTACTTTCAGCTTTTTCTTTGCCACTGCTCTTACCAGATTATGCATGATGGTGTTTATATTGAAGAGAATGACTTGCCTGTGAGGGAAACTTGCATTGCTGGCAAAGGCATATTCTAGAAAAGCAGACAGACTGCCCAGTGAGAAGTGGTCTCCATGTTTGATGAACTGATAAGAGGTGTTAGTACTATCATGTTGGAATAAAACATGAGCGAAAAATAAAGTAGAACTCCCCTTAAAGGGTGCCCTGAAACACTTTTTTAACATAATAAGAAAATGCTGCTGATCTGTAGACGAGGCTCCTGTGAACATGAGCCAAGTATTTGCACTGCATGCAGAGTTCACAATCTGGTGTAAAAATCGCTTGCTGTCTCCTATGCAATGTCGTGAAGCAGCTGCTTTGCAAGCAGCCAAGCCCATCAACAGCTGTTGGCTGATTTTGTGGTCGTGAGGACATTCTCAGTAATACTACAATTGCTAATTTTGAATTATATCGATGAAAAATAGTCAATCCCGGTTATATCAAACTCTCAATATAACGCCTATCAGTTCGATATAGGGCATAATTCGATGTAAGCCTGCTGAAGAATTGGGCATCATAAAAGCACATACCATTTTCTAAAAGCACTTTATTGATGAAACTAGCTTAGTTTCACATGAAATAGTCCTGTATTTTCTTCTGCTTCGGCAATTTCGCTGCCTGCGATGCACGCACTTCTCCACATTAGTCTAAAGAGTTGGAGCAGGTGCGGCCGCAACCTTCCACATTCGTGCAGAAGTGCCGGACTTGTGCGAGTGCACCAGTCACCTCGGATGATGTCGGCAAAGGATCGACATTGCTTTCCTCATTGTGCCCACTATCACTTGTGCTCGTTGTGCTCCGTACGATGTTGGCAATGTAGTCTTTGTTTTCGGGCTCTCCCGTGGTCGCGACACCATCATCCGCACTCACAAACTCGTCGACCGTTGATCTGTCAGAGGCTTGTGGAAATTCAGACAGCTGGCTCCAAACTTTGGCGACACCGGCAATGGCTTCGTCGCACTCGCCAGTATTTTCAGAGTCGTCACTGGGCATGCGGAAGCCGGCACGTCTGAAGCAATTTCGTATGAACCCCTTGCACACAGCCGCCTCAACGTCGCCGTGCGTACGCGTTGGGCACCACGGACACTGGGTTGCGAGTTTGCCCACTTTAGCCCTTATCTTCCCCTTATTCTTCCTTCAAGATAGTGCTGCGAGTGCTCTGCGGAATATTGCACGCTGCGGCGACATCCGACTTCTCACTGTGTTCGACTCGATTCACGATTCACGCTAATCAGCTTCACGGCGAAAGGCATATTTTGTTGCTTTGCACTAGCCATTACGGCAGCACAAGCGGGAGAAGGCCCACAAGGTGCAGACACAATGAACCAGAAAAGCAGTGAGGCCACGGGCACTTCCAGCATCCTGCACGACGAGGGCACAAGAGCCTCTGATTGGCTGTTCGAGCAAACGCTGCAGTCGCGCCAGGATCCGTTTTCCCAGGGGAGTGTCCATGGCTCGCACGACGCGGCGTGGTCACCGTAGGCAGATCTGGTGAATGGAGCCGTGTCGCTGGGTTTCCCCGCCGCCACGAGGGAAAGCCAACTCCTGGGGGCACTTTGCGCTGCTTGACGTTCAATATATCGGGAGTCGCTGCTATTTTTGTTCGATGTATTCGTAATTTTTGCTGTATATACTCATTGTAACTATGCCGTGCTCAGAAATTGTTCGATATACAGGATAATTTGACGTAAACGGGTTTGATATAGTCGGGTTTGACTGTACACGTCTGCAATCTCAAAAAGCCAAAAAAAGAAAGAGGGTGTCATTTTTGCTTTTCCAGTCTTCGCATGCCAGTTGTGCATAGTCGCCTCCGTCTGTTGAGCATAGCCTCTGAAATAGCACCGGCATGCTGCATAGCGTAGGTGCTGTGGCTGCCACGGTGTGCTGCAGTGAGTCCTCTTGTCGGCAAGCCAATCAGACAACCATGCACATTCATTAGTCTCTGTAAGTGATGTAGCTCCAGGCGCCCATTTCATGTCTAGAGAGAGCTGTACATGCCTGAACCTGAAGTAGCATCGTAAAGAAAAAAGCAAATGAAAACAAAACTTCTGGATGGGGCCTTGCATACTTGTCATCTCCCTTGTGTAGCTTCCAGCATGCTAGTGGAGGCAAAAGGAGAGAGAAAGTCACACATCAATGCAATAACTCCCTCTTTCATTATACTTGAAAGTTTTTAAAAATTCTTGCAAGGAGGTTCATGTTGTGACATCCTTCAATAGTGAAGCCATTCTATGATTAGTTAAAAAAGTGTTTCAGGGCCCCTTTAAGGTTACTACAAGTTGTGATGTGGAATCGTTGCATAACGAGGTACTAAAGGCACCCTAGCCCCAGAGCTAAGCATCTGTCAATGAACCGCACTAGTGTTGCACATACTGATTAATGCGGAAAGGTTGTGTTTCATTCCAGCGTGGCGTACATTGGGCAATGCTGTGAGTAGTGTCTCATCTTTAATAATCTGTTGGTGTTCATGAACTTTTCTCATTCTTCTTACTCCAGGTAAATGAGACGAAGCTGGTCTTAAAGCTATGCGATTTTGGCTCAGCTTCTCATGTGGCTGAAAATGACATCACACCTTACCTTGTCAGCAGGTTTTACCGTGCACCAGAAATAGGTGAGATGACCTTTTAGTGGTTTCAGACTTATGCTTCATATTGACAGAATTGCCTTTGAAAGGTAAAATAAGGCTTGTGGAGTAGGGAGTTAACCCATTAAGGCCCCCAAAAAATGTACTAGTTACATTTTGTTGATTTTTCGTGTCAATCTTTTTACACTGTAAATACATTGTGAAAGTTTTGTGAATTGCGCTTTACTCTTTGAAGCGGTACGATAGTGTACTTTATCAAGTACGCTGGGCCTTTATGTGTGCTGGACCTCTATGAGAGCAAGACCTGATGTAGGTCACAAAATGTACATGCTATATCTTGGAGCTTCCAAAAACTAAAAGGCTTGCAGCGAAGAGCCAGACGAAATTTTACGCAAGCCCGCATAACCTTCTGGTAGCAAAATTAGCATTTTAGTGGGAAATATTGTTTGTTATGGAGGTGTTTTTACTTATCAAGTGTGTAACATGACTTAATGAAGTAACAAGGAAGGGCTTTGCTGTTGCTTTCAGAGGCACGCACAACGCAAATATATTATTCACGCAGATCTAGACGCAATAATTTGCAATGAATACAGGCATTCAAAACTGAAGCATTCAGCATTTGGTTCAGTGGTAATTGAAACATTTAAGAGACTGGTGACGTCTCCTCTAATGACAGTCGGTTCTTGCATTACGATCCTGTTGTATGATTGCTAGGTGTCATTTTTGTTAGAATTTTCTGTCATTTCAAGAAGTGGGGTCTACGTCTGGTTCACCAATCTGGATTGACCTACTTTTTTTTGCATAACTTGTCTCAATTGGCATAGGAATATACATAGTCATTGTTGTTTTCTGTTCCCTCCCACTCATCTTCCAATTTGTAATAATGGATGCATGAATCATCTTTCTTCAGTATTCTTCATATGATATCTAAATGGTTTCTATTTATCTAAATTCTCTACCACTGCTCGCAATTTTCTTGATTCACACAAGAGCATCGTCATCTTTGTCGGCAGCAAGAAAGGAACCAGGAGGAATAATAGCAATGTTGATGTAATGCTAAATGCATTTCTTTCCTGCAATAGTCTGAAGTTCTTGTTGCCAGCGAAAAATATTTTGAGGAATTACAGGTAAAAAAACCCATTGTGTGTGCTTCGAGATCAAGCACACTCCTCTAGCATACACATAGGCCCAGCGTACTTTACAAAGTACGCCTGCATTCATTTTCTTGCGACACTATAAATATGTATTGTATGTGAAATGTCATGCGTTCATCGTTTACATCCTTCTTTTCTAAAACTTACCCCAAAAATTTAAGCTTCGAGAAGCATATGCTATGCTTGACAAAAAACAAGGAAGCTGCATGTAGAGCAGCACCTGCTCTGTTGAGCACTTTTCCAAGTTTGGGGGTGAATAGATCAAACACATCATGCAGCTGATAAAAAACTACAATGCGATCGTCTTCGCAGGACCCTTCTTAGCAAAGTGGCGTACCAAGGAACACTGTGTGTTTTGTCTTTATCTATTTACAAATGAAAGTGGTACTGTAAGTACGTTTGGCGCTAATGGGTTGAGACAGCCATACCATTAAGAGCTAAAACAGGAACTTCTATTTTAAGGAACACCGAGTGCATGCTGTCTGCATCTGCAAGTTCCCCTGCATGTGGCACCTCTTATTGAAATGTTCCAAATTTGTGTTTGTCTTGCAAGCTTGTAGTGCTAATGGCTGACAAACAAATTTTAAGGACTGCAAAAGCAGGAAAATGCTTTGGAAGTTAGACTGTTATCATTACTAAGTGGGAACATCTTAAAAGAAGTGGCCCAGTTATGACCCCTCATTGGCCAGCTGTTTCTACACTTTCCATGCAAGTATAGAATGCCTGCTTTCCTTGCTTTCAGCTTAATTTGGCCACAGAATCTGTGTTTGGTATCACTTTGCTAAAAAGGAAGCAGTAAGGTTGAATGAAATATAAGCTGTACTCGAATTAAGCAATTCTAAAGTGCACTGAAAACATGGCGGTTCAGCCAGAATTTTGAAACTTGTTTGAACTAACCTATTATCAAAGTTTGTATAATTGCTGGCCTGTAATTCTTGATCGTCTGTTTTAAAAAAAAATATGTGTTGGCAATACGTGGCTAAACACGTTAAAGAATTTTAGGTGATCAAACGTCAAAATTTCGTAATAGAAACATATATGAATATATGGAGAACATTGACTTAGGATATATAAAGTAGTGTCAAATATTTTTTCATATATGAAAATAAAGACGAGATAAAAGAAAAAAATTATATTTTTAAAGAATGTATTGTTAAAGCTTAAAAAATGCATGCAGCTCTCTCAGATCATGAAATTTATATTGGCAACTTTTCTCCTGCTTGTGGTAAGCTATTGCATACATGGATACTTGCCTGACACTGGCTCTGGTAACCATACTAACATGTTGACTGATTTAATATGAATTAAATACAGTCTAATCTTTATAATTCTAACTCAAAGGGGCCTGAAAATCTGTTTGAATTAAACGGAGATAGAATTAAAGGAAGCTCACTGAATGTAAGACTTGCATTGCTGCATCAGGTGCCACCTGTGCATTGAGCTAGCACATGAGCGACGAGTCCCGGAAGTGTGGCTTCAAGGCAGTGTTTCAGGTGCTGTAAAGCCACACTTTTAGGTAAAATTTTCGCTGCTGTGAAGCTGCACTTCAAGGCAGCATTTGCATACAACCTACACCCAAAAAATTTTTTACATTTTTGGTGTGGGTTATATGCGGCAAAATGTGGTACTTGCAATGGGAGCAGCAGCCAGTGTGCGGCCACAGTGCCGGGTCTGAAGCATCGCCACGTGAGTCAATGCGCTGCTGAGAGCACAGTCTGTGGCATGGTATATTCAAATTAACCGTCCCAAATGCTTACGCTTTCGAATCGCCAGGCATTTTTGCACATTGAAATACACCCAATTTTGACAGGACCACAGTGTCAGTTTCAATAAACCGGAAGTTAAAATTAAGTGGACTTGAATTAACAAGGTTCCACCTTTGCAAGAACTGTTTTATTTGTATTTGGGTTCTTGAATATTTGCACATCTCTGGTGATGCGCATTCCTATTGCATTTCAAGTATTACAGCTGTGCTACAATGCCAACAGCATTCTTGAAGGAGCCTCTAGCATAGATGGCTCAACAGATGTTGTGAAAGTGAAAAAAAAAATTGAGACATGAATTACTGTGCAGTCGACTTCCATTAATACGATGTGGTTTAATTATCTGGTGGGTCGAATTAAACAAAAGGCAGAAAAACGCCGAAACACAATTGACTCGCTTAGCAGTATCTGCCTTTAAGGTTAGCTTTGCCGCAGTACAGCTGTGTTATGTGGTGAAGCATACCGAGCGAGTAAAGATGCCACTGTTACGGGACATAGCACGTGTTCCTTAATTTACACACGCACATGTGCCATCTCTAGTCACGCTACAAGCACTGAGATGCCGAAAATGCTTACTGGCAGGCCTTTAGAGTTTTAGATAGACCCCCACTCTTTTGCTGGCTTTGAACGTCCCTCAACTTTGTTTTTTCATCTTGCCACCTTCCTTTTTGCTAGCTTTCCCAAACACAGATGGTTTTTGTCTCCTCAGTGCATGGTGCATGCACATGCATATAATTAAAGGATGCGTACTACAACCCGTTGTCTCATATTTGACATGCATGGCGGGTGAAATGAGGGCTCAGATCACCACAACATGAGAAATAGCTCGGAATGGCTGCCAGTATGCTTATTAGGCATCAAGGTGCTCGTACTGTGACTGGAGACAGTGCGTGTGCACATGTATAATTAAGAAACGCATACTATGTCCTGTGACAGTGGCCCTTCTTCATCCTTTTACGCTTCACTGCAATAAATTGCGTATGCTTCACCGCATAATAACATGGCAGTGTTTTGCCGAAGCTGACCAGTCAAGTTTGGATTATCTGGCAAAGGCCAATATTGAGATCGAAATAACGAAGTTCGGACCTATAGAAATGTATGGGCACCAGTAGGGACCTTCGGTCGGGATTGACTCGACCAAAAAATAGAATTTAGTGGAGTGGAATTAACCGAAGTCTTCCATATAAATGTTGGGAACTAAGACAGATTTATTCTAAAATAGCTAGAATCTGTTCTTTTTTTTTTTTTTACGGTGTTGTGTTTTGTTGTACACTGCAGTGAACAAGCTTGTATAGTTTCGTTTATAGTTTTTCAAAACTTTCAATGGCTCTTTATGATGAGCAGGTAAAGTTCAATTCAGCTGATTTCACATTGCTTATTTTGTGTACATGCAGTTCTTGGCCTGGGCTATGACTTTGGTATTGACATGTGGAGTGTTGGATGCACGTTGTACGAGCTTTACACCGGAAAGATAATGTTTCCTGGAAAATCCAACAACCAGATGCTCAAATTCTGTATGGATCTCAAAGGAAAGTTTCCTAATCGTCTTATTCGAAAAGGAATCTTCAGAGACCAGCATTTTGATGCAAACTGCAACTTTCTCTACCATGAAGTTGACAAAGTCACAGAGAGGGTAAGCTTCACTGCATGCAATGTTATTGTTGCCCCCCCTCTGCTGTATTAGGTTGTTGATGCTCCTACATTTCAACATACTAAAAAAAAAAAAAAAATCCTGTGGCCTTTAAGCTCTCTGTAGGTAGTTCGCCACATGTTGTTGTGTGGCTGCATTTGGGGATTTTCACCATGTTGACTGTGCATAGTGAAATGATCTGAAATATTCTGAGTGTGATGCTGTCTGTCTGAGCTGAAGTACCTGCATTGGACTGTTGCATAGAGAGTAAGTCTCTCCTTTCTTTTATTAGGCATTTGTTCTTGCTTAAACAACAAGGCTGCTTGATATCAGTATATTGAATGTGGGCCAAAGAGCATGGAATTATATAATGATTTTCACTGTCATATTGAATTGTTAGTGCCATGCATTCAGACTGAAATTTCTTCTTGTAAGGTTCCATGATGGATGTGATAAACCAGGTGTTTCAGCAAACACTTAAAAAAAAAAAATTACCTGTGGTAGGTAGCACAATTCTAGTCAATGAGCTGGCCTACTCATAGAGGTGGACATTACTTGCACAAAGAATTGAAACGCATAATCAACTAAATAACAAGAAGCTCACTAATGAAGTTTTAACTAATTGCATTATGGCACATATGGCAATTTACAAATTCTAGCCAGGGAGCTTGCAAGGTGGATCCACTTGAAACAAATTCTTAGGATGACGCAAGTTTCGAGATATTAATTCTCGAACTTTGCGCAAAAGTGCATTCGTGTTTCAGTTACTTTTGCGCTTCAATGCATAAAACAATGTTGTGTTAAGAAAGTAAGTGGCACGACAGTGCATTTTTACCGCAAGTTTGATGTCGCTCATAAATGGTGTCATCCACACAATTCTTTTTAATTGAATATGCTTTGCAGCCTCACCCGCTAAAGTTTGTAAATTGTAGTATGTGCCATAACGTAATTAGTTAAAACTTGCTTAGTGAATTTTTGTTAACTAGTCGATTATGCATCTCACTTTTTTGTGCAAGTAATGTCCGCCTCTTCGAGTAGACCAGTTCATGTACTAGAATTATGCTATCTGCCACAGGCAATTCTAAAAAATTTCCTAGTGTTTGCTGAAACACCCTGTATGCTAACAGCTACAACGAATAATAAACCACTTGTAGATGTGAGCCTCTGTTCACAGATGCAAGTGCGCTTGTGATTTGTCGTTGGACAGTGTACAAACGTTGCCCAATGTGATAGCAATCAGAGTGACAGCAAGGCGCTCTGAGCCAAGGAGCCAGCTATTCACAAATTATGCACGTACAAAGAGAAGCTTTGTGAATCCTAGTCTTAATATTAGTGATAAGACGGGAGCATCACTTATTTTGCCACATTTTATGTGCGCATTACGGTGTCCGTCGTATTTTAGGCATCATTCTGAGACTGTACGTTGCAATGAAATCAACCTCACTGATTGCTCCATTTGTTGGCTTGGTGATTGATTGAATATGATTGAAACCTAACGTGTGTCAAATTGAAATTTTTTTCACCTTTTCTTTTCCAAATTCAGAGAAATAAAATTAGTTAAGTTTTCAGTATAACTCAAGAATAGGAAACTAATGCTTCAAATTGGTTCAAACTGTTTTGGGTTTGTCAGCATAATGAAAATATTGACAGGAAAAGAGCATAAATGTATTCTTTACAAAGCTCGATTGCTTTAATCAATGCACTGCAGAAGTGGTTAAGGAGAGAGTGACCACACATTCCTGCGCCAAAGAATGTAACTGAAGGCTTTGAACACAAAAGCGCTGGTGAACAGTGGCTAAAGGCACTGAGTAGATGTAGCTTCACCCTCTTGCTCTTATTTCTTTGTAGTTAATGTATTTTTGTGAACTGACTCGTTAAGCTCTGTATTATTTAGACAGTGCAGTGCTGCAGTACCTGTGAGGCCGTGAGGCTGACAGAAAGGGCTCGTTTCTTTTGTTACGTTATAGCAGCTTAGATTTGGTTTGTTCTCAGAAGCTCACATAAATTTCTCATATTACTCTGTGCACTACTCTTGGCCTCACACTGGATTTCACTAAGTCATTGGCAGGCTCTTCTCAGCAATTGACGGCCTGGCATATATGTGCAGCACGAAGGTGCACAGTCCATTACTACAGCAGCTCTCCAGTATACTGGTGCCACCATTGCCTTTCATACTGCTGCACCATTCTAGTTGAGAAGTGCAGCTGTGGAGGACTGCAACTGCTGTGTGGCAAGGTGTCAACTTAGAAAGGTGGCTAGTGCTGGGCATCGATTGCAGTACATGTATGTTGTTTAGCTTTAGCTCTCTCTTGAAACAAAATAGAACTGAAGGTGGAGAGAGGGCTAGGCAGGCAACTCATTGCTCTTTCTCTTAAGTGTCCTTTGGAAATCCCAGTCAGATTCTCTGTATGCACGGCACGCATATTACGTTACTGCAATATTTATTTCCTATACGTCCTTGTGCATGGTATTCCATCCTTGCTGCAAAATGACAATGCTGGATGCTTTAAGCATTAATATTAACTCAACTCACTAAATGCTCAAAATGGCTCGTATAAATATAGATTAAAATTATATTCATGGTTTCTTTTTGGTTCCTTGAGTTGGTTTACGATATTCACAATTTACTTTTCCATCGTTCATACTTCTATTTGCGTGCCAGTGTGATAAAAAGAGACTGCCTAGCTAGAAATAACTTTTTTTATCACTGAAACATTTGATGTTGATGAAATTTCAATAACACCGGCCATAGTTGCTTTGGCATTGCGCCACTAAACTCAAGGGCACAGGATCGAATCCCAGCCGCCGCGGCCACATTTCGATGGGGACGAAATGGGAAAACACCTCTGTGTACCATGCATTGGGTACACATTAAAGAACCCCAGGTGGTCAAAATTAATCCGGAGTCTTCCCACTATGGTGTGCCTCATAATCGCATCATGGTTTTGGCACGTAAAATCTCAGAATTTTTTTAATCTTAACCATTCACAAGTGTGTAAACAACACGCCCGTTCCCTAATGAGCCATGTTGAAAATGGCAGTGAATGGTGCTGCCACTTCTAAAATAATAGCAGGACTGTGTACATTTACAGACGTATAGTCTTCAGTTCAATTATCATTTGATGGGCCCCGTCTTAATGGTGGGGTGAGGCTTTAAAATGAGGTATGGAAGAATTGCAGTCAGAGGAGTCGTGAACATGGTTGTGCTTATGAAATTGTTTATATGGTATCTGTTAAAGTTGGCCTCTCTATAGCGGTGTTTACATGGATGCAGCAAAATCATATATGAACTTTCAAGTGCATCGCATCTAATGTAAATGAGGTATGTAATTCGCTAGGAAGGCGTATCACATCTAATGCTCCAAACAGGGGTAGTTTGCGATGGAGAAGGCGCATTTCAGCGACGCATGTAAACAGAAGCTTATCGTATCGGGAATTAAGGGAAAGTGTTCACTGTGGGATGACAGCTGACTAACCACTTGGCGGCAGCTGTTGTGATACCGCGGGACATAAAAAACAAAAAGGGCGGCTTATGAAGCAAGCCACACGCAGTTTTTTTTCACTCGTGAGTACGCTGCATGTGTTGAAACAGTGTTGACTTTGTAATTAGTAAATGAAATTAACATGAGTGAGTTGCTTGATTCACATAATTAACGTAGCCCAGTCTGCTTTGAGGCAATAGAAGCTGAGACAGCTGCGGCTTGGCTGCTGCTGGAGATAGCAATTGCTGCTGACACGCTGGGAAATAATATTATTCTGATACAGTACAGTACACTACCGCAAAATAAATGGGTAAATGTGTCCTTGCGGGCAAATGAGGGAGAACCTGAGAAACTTATACGTCACCTTGTGGGTATTTGCAATGCATTTCACAATGCGACAACAAAAGCAGGTTTATCGGAAGTAAGAGCGTTGTCTTTCATATATGACACGAGGTGTGTTTAGTTTGCTGGACAAGAAAATGTGCATTGATGTGAACGGTGGTGTATATGTATACGTGATACAATAAATTAGTACGATTCGCTTCTGCTGTGTCCATGTAAACACAGCTTATAAAAGCTGAAAATACTAAACAAGCCATATTTCAGTTTTGTTATATTTGTTTTCGGTTCATCACAAATGTGCCTTTTTTCTGTCAGAACTATTAATCGCAAGCCATTCAGGTTTTGTAAAGGAAAGGACAATCATATGCTACACAACTGTAACTAGGAACTATGTAGATATGCAAAAGAATTAAGATTAAAAAAAAAAATACTTTTCTATGTAGTGCAACAGGCCGCTAGCACATGCTGTTTATTTGTTTACCTAATTACTTTTAGCATGCGTGTAATCATTCTAGTTCCAAATTTGTACAAGGCACTAACTTTAATGTTCACAAAATTTAATTCACATAAACCGAGCAGATTTTTAGAAAAAGGTACAAAAGTGTCCCGAAATCGCATTCTGAGAAAAATGCGAATAAAGTGTTGTCAAAACAGTTTGATATATCAAAACATCCCAGGATTAGTGTTTTCTTGTGGTGACCAAAACTGTAGCCTTTTTCTCTGTATATGCAGTCTTTGCTGTTTTGCTTAGACTTTAGACTGAAGTCGCCCTTTTGACCTGGTGCTAGTTCAATTCATTGCCCACACATAGAAGCACACAAATGTCCAGGAGGGACCCCTAGGTACTATCGAACTCAGTATAAGCTGCAATGCGAAGCATGTGGCAAAGCAGTCATGCGTTGCAGCTCATACTGAGCGCGATAATACTTTAGCACACTTGAATTGTGGTGGTTGCCATAAAACCAGCATTTTCGTGTCAATCTTTGTGTTCTCTGCATCAGCAAAACCGAAACATTAGTCTTTGACCAACCCGTCGTACTGCCCAAGAGTGCTCGCCACCATAAACAAACATAAGAGGTGCGCACGAGAAATAGAGAACTCCCTAATGACTGAAAGATGTGCTACATAGAAAAGAAAGTTGCAAAACAAAAACCAAGACTTCTCTCAAACATGTGTTCTTTTTATGTGATGGAAGCTTCGAACGAAATTGGGACTCCACGACGAGACATGCCCACTTTCCTGTCAATGCGACAGCTAAAATGAAATGAATAAGCTCCAGAAGTCTCGTATAACTAAATGGTATATATATTTTTTAAAGCTAAAGACGTGTTACAAAAGGAGGCAAAAAAAAAAAAAAAAGCTATTTTTTGGACAAGACAGTGTAGCCAACCAGAAGAAGTACTGACATGTTTTCAACTCTCCATTTTTTTTTTTTTCATTAAATGAAGGTCCTAGACTGAACCCTAGAAAAAATACTTAAAAGCCTTGGAGCACCCTAAATAATTTAATACTGTATACCGTATTTACTCGCATAATGATCGCACCCCTAAATTTTGTCATCAAAATTCGATTTTTAAAATTTCCCGAGTAATGATCGCACCCCGAAATTGCCACAGCGATATGTCGTGCGCCAAGTCTAGCTAATAATGATCGCGCTTACCATCTGTCGAATGCTACGTGAACGACTCTTAAAGACAAACCAAGCGGTCTGCACGCACCAAACATTCTTAAGTAGATGCCCCATTTCATTACTTTCATCACTTTCCGCACTTCCATGACAAAAAGAGGTACAACCAAACTTGCCTTTATTACGTGTAGGCTTTATAATGGTTGTGGTCAACAACAAAAAAAGGTGCCTTTCGAGTCTTCTCATCTGCACTCATGGGCACGCAACAAATCGTGAGTGGAAACGATAGTAGCCACGTTTACACTGATAGGTTAGAAGTGTACCCTATTCATACGCCGATGCTTGTAACACAGCTAAGATATTCGCCCATCCTTATCGGAAACGTGCCGTATTAGGATAGTAGTGAAGACAGATGCCACAGTTTCCGCAGCATGCCGGCCATGTGTTTCTATGTCACTGGCAGCTAAGCGTGCCCGTCTGTTTCTGTCCCCTCAAAGTGGACATGGCTATGTTATTGCCACAAACTTGCCGATATTAATGATATTATTAATTACTGATACGGAAGAAACTGTTTCAATGCATGTAATGTACTCATGAGAAAAAAAAGAAAAAACTCGTTCGGCGTGTTCGGCTTGCTCTGCCTGCCGCCATTTTTGTTTTGGTGTCCCGCACTACATACAGCGGCAGCTGCCTATTTGTTGACCTGTTGTCATCCCGCAGCAAACGCAGGACGAAAAAATTTTTTTTCTTTTTGCGGGAAATTTAGCCCACATAATGATCGCACCCCTGAATTTGCGTCAATTTTTTTGACAAAAAAGTGCAATCATTATGTGAGTAAATACGGTATATCTTTTTTACAGACAGTTTTGCTTTTGTTTCCAGGAGGTGACTGCATCAGGATGTCATGACGGTAGAAAGTGCTCACATATGAACAGGACATCGTGGCATTTTGACACTTGTTCCAGCTTGCTTGATGGTCTGCTATGCCGTTACATCGGGCCTCATGATGAGCAGCAGCATAAGAGGCGACCAAGCGAATTGCAGTGAGTGCCAAAATGTCGCCATGTCCTGCTCTCAAGTGACCACCTTCTGCATCATGACATCACGACACAGTGACCTCCTGGGAAACAAAACCAAAACTGGCAGTAGATAAACTATCACTACATTTTTTTATGTATACGTTGTGGTATTTTTACTAAATTTTTGCTAGTGCGTCTTATACAATGGTACGAATTACATACAGTATGCTTCCGTTGATTCGACTCTGTTTTGTTAGGCTTTTGTTCTTTCGATCCTAAAATTGGCCTTGGCCAAATAATTCAAACTTGACCAGTTGGCATACACGTGCCTGACCCCTATGGTGACCCCAATAGCAACGCCTTTATAATGTCGCAGCGTCCATCTCGGTGGGGTTTAGGAGACTGTGAGTACTTTGAACACACATCATCTCCCGTCAAAAATGCCTGTTTTCTACCTGCCCTATGGAGATTGTCAAGCAGTAACCGAAGCTCACAATGTCTGATTACGCTATTTACCTGATTCTAACGTGCGCCTTTTTTTTTTAAGAGAAAATTGGGCTGAAAATTGCCTGCGTGGTGCAATTGGATATGAAACCAAAACCGCCTTCACGGTGTTTCTATGCTTTACTGCATAAAGGCTGGGCCTCATGGAGTGAATAATCGGGCGTCAAAGCGGTGAAAATTGCCCAGCAGCGAAAACTGGATGGCCGGTGTCACAAAAATTAGATACCACCGGCTGATCTGTCCTGACCTATATTTTTGTCGGCCGAACTTTGCTGCCGGAAGCGGAGAGCACGCCGTTGCAACTGGTCAATCGGGAGCCAACATTTCCGGCTAACTTGCCTCACAGGAATGTCTGCTCCCGATGCTCTGCCGGCTTCTTTCTTGCGGCACCCATGGTGTTGCTTTTTTGTACCATCTCTGGCAGCTATCTGTGTTTCATCATGTGATGTTCTGTCGATGAGGCGGTGCACACTCGTCTAGGCATGAACACCAAACAGGTCCAAATCCAGTAAGCACAAGGGTGAAAGGAGCAGTCATCGAAGGCCGCATGACCAGACAACAATATGTAGTGATTGCTGGCGTGCAGCTGGAGCTTTGGCCAAAGTTACATAGGTGTATTGCTTGCACGCACATGTAAAAAAACGTATGTTCATGTTACGTGCGCAACTTAACTACCCAGCCACCTCTCAACCTATTCAGCTGTGCGCCCAAGCAAGTATTCACGGGATCCATGATGCCGTGCTTATTTTCGGTTGCAGATATCAACACAGTGATCGCACACAGTTTTGAAAAGAAAGGAGCTTTTAGTACTGACCATAGGTTACGTGCTTGTTAGGGAGCCAATTTTTTTGCATAATTTGTTGAAAGTGGTAGAGCAAAGATGTCTTAACAAGCCAAGGTAAAAAAAAAAGTTTTGTGAAAGTAATCAAATGTGCCTTGCAACGTACCAAAACATCCTTCTGAACACTGTTCAGCAGGACAAAGGTGGGACTTGTAATTTGGAAGATACAGTACATTAAGTTATTTAGGGTGCTCTGAAGCTTGGTGGTATTGAGTTCTTATCTCCTAGGTAACGCGAAAAATAATAAAAAATGTCAGCATCAGTACTGCTTTAATATAAACTCATAAAAATATTGCATTGTGAATTTTTTTTTTCTTTTGCTCTGCTTATTCAAACTATGAAGCTATAAAACCTCTTTCTTTAGAAGCTGTTTAATAGTAGAATCTGTCACACAAAAGCTTACAGGTCTCTCACGTATGCTATGTCTTGTTTGCTGTGAAAACAGAATGTGAGGTGTGATTAAGAATAATTGTGTGCTCTGATTGTCACCGTGTAGGAGAAAGTGGTGGTCATGACAAACATCAATCAGACACGTGACTTATCCAGTGAGTTAATTGGACGGCAGCGGCTGCCAGAGGATCAAGTCAAGAAAGTAGGCCAGCTGAAGGATCTTCTGGAGAAGACTTTGATGCTGGACCCTGTGAAACGGATATCGATCAATCATGCCCTCGCCCACCCATTCATACATGACAAGATTTGAGTGTGAGTGTCTCTTTAGCACTAGCTATGTATGAAATAATTTTTTTGTATGTTGTGCATCGATCATTTAATTGCATAATCTGAAATGTGAAAGGTTGCCACCTATGCTTTGTGTTAAGGTACTGTCATACTAAAGCCCCTCCATACACGTTTCCGCCGACCAGGTTAAGTACCGCCAACCTACCCTCCTCCTCCACGCTCCCCTCCCACTCACACCCTTAGCTTCCGGCGTCAAGCGGAACTTACGTAGCTGCAGCTTCCTGTTCCGAGTGGAAGTGACAGTATGTTTTTTTTTGCGTTGTTTACTTTCGCATCGATGGAGAGGCTTTAATTGCACCAGCTGCGGTTTAAACTGTGAACGTGACTCCATCCAAGAACCACCGCCTATTGTAATCAGCGATCTGATCGTATTCACTGCTTCACGTCAACTTGCGACAGATTGTGCCACGAGAGACAATGTACAGTGGAATGTAGTGCCTGGGCACTTGGAGACCGCTGCCGCTTTTCGTGCATTTGGAAAACAGCGACCGCGAACTACTACTTCAGCGGAATAGAACAGCTTGTCCTCTTTGCATTCTTCTCATTGTGACTGCCACAGCTCTGCTAAGCACGCGCGGGCGTCTCACCATCATAACAGCAGTCAAAGCGGAAATTCCCGCAGCGCAACTTCAGGAAGCGGAAACGGCGGAACCGGAAATTTTGAAACCGGAAATGCCGGAACCGGATTTGGTGTGAGGGGAAAAGGCAGCGCACAACAAAGGTTGTCGCTACTTAAGAAAGCGGTGGTGGCACGTGGATGGAGGGGCTTTATGTCATACTAGGCAAATGGTTGGTTGATTTGGTCTGTCAATGCAGTTGACCCTAATGGAAGCATTGGCTATGCTATTGGAATGGGGTCATGCTCTTGCAAAGGACTCCAATCGCCCAATGGACTGCCAACTTTCTCATCATGCTCGCCAGATTGCCATGTTGGCATACTCTCTCCAAGTGACATTGCTTCCCTCTGCTCCTTGTTTTTTTTGCTGTAGGGAGCCATTCCATCAAGTCGGGCCTCATGTTGTGCATGCATAACTGCTGCACTGTGTTAGAAGAGAAATGAAAGAAAAGAACTTGGCATGGCTTTAGAGCACATGCTGCAGAGGCCATTGGAAATGAAGACCAATTTTTAAGCACCATGGCATACAGGCTGAGCTGCATATGATAAAAATGAAATGCAAAGAGAAATATAGTATTGCTTTGTGTCGCATAGCTCGCGGTACAATGAAAACAGAAAGCATAGCATGGGGACTCATAGCACCTGCTGTCGGCAGAGTGCCTTTGTCAGTAACCTGGGTTTAATCAGCAAGAAGGCATCTTGATATGTTTTGCCCATCTTATTTTGGTTTTTTCATATCATAAGAAGCCAACAAATACTGACAGCAAGGACAACATAGGGGAAATTACTTGTGCTTAATAAATGAAATAAAGGAACGATAAATGAATGGAAATGAAAGTAGATGAAAAGAAACAACTTGCTGCAGGTGGGGAACAATCCCACATGCGGCAAGTTGTTTTTTCATCTACTTTCATTTTCATTAATTTAGCGTTCCTTTATTTCATTTATTAAGCACAAGTAATTTCCCCTATGGTGTCCTTGGTGTCAGTGTTTGTTGGCTCCTTATGATATAACTAATAAAAATCGGGCCCCTCGGTTAACCCCCTTCCTTCTCGGCTTTTGCAGTCACATAAGACTTTTTTTTTTTTCTTGTACTAGTTAGCCAGCAGGCATACATCATGATAGGTATGCCTGTGTTGAACTACAACTTCATTTACCCAGATCAGCATAGTGTGGTTTAAAAGCTTGTCACTATGAAAGAACATTTTGTAGTTGCATGTACGTGGGTGTGCATGTGTTGTTAGCATCAGCCCATCGTTGACAAATCAGACTGCCACCAGCACCAGTCTTTGCTGATCAGCTGACAACAGTGAGCATTGCCATCCAGTTGGCCTAGTGTGAAGGCACCTTTACAGAGTGTTACTTCAAGATATGAAACGTTTTCAGTTGATAACAGTAACTTGAACAACATTGGCGGCTAGTGCTAGTCATTGCATAAGCCTTAAACGCAGCATTAGTTTCTGCACTCCTTTTAACACACATGGCGTTACACATCTTGTCACTTATACATTTTCTTTGATATCTTGAGCATGATTTACCGAAAAAAATATTTTCTATAACGTGGGTAGGGCTTTAAAACTTGTAAAGTACTTAAGTGCCCTTTTTGTTTCAGAGAATGAATTTTTTCTTTCTCAAGATTGGAGCTGTTGCACATGTGGAAGATCTTGATGCTATATATCTAAATATGTATACAATATTTATCTTCGGATTCTTTGGATGCCATATAGTGATTAATGAAAGGCAGGTGATGGTGTCTCAGCTAGTAAATTTTAGTGTTTTTACATACATTTTACTAGTCGCCTTCATTGGTGTGCACCTGTGGATGCGTACTTTTGTGTTGGAAAAACAGAAAGAAAAAAAAAAAAACGGTTTCCATAGCAACTCACGGAAATAGGGCTACATTGAACAAGGAAAGAAGTGAATCCTGTTCAAGGTACCACATTGGGTATGCACATACCTCAAGACAGTTGAACATTAAATTCTTTTCTCTTCTGTATGGGATGTTTAGTGTCTGTGGCTCTGCTTTGGTGGACGTGGCCCCTTTGAGGAGGGCAGTCGTCAAAAGCTTGTCTACTGACTGGTTGAGACAAGTATTGGACAACACAGGAGAGCATTCAAGCACATGGTGTGCACCAAAAAAAATGTCTTCCTCTGCTCTTATACATAATTGCAACATTTGATGTAGTTACAACTTTTAAACTTAGCAGCATTCAATTTCTTGATTCCTAGGGCACTATAATTTGCAGAAGCTGAAAGGCATTTATCAATGTGGAGATCACATTGCTGACTAAAATGCAGAGCAAAGGTCAAAGGAGACCAGGGCAGAAAAATGATGAGCCAAGAGAGATGAACATGATTTGGGCAATGGATACCTGTCTGGTAGCCAGTCATTCAACGATTTATAGTAGTAATACTTGCAGGTAACATAAAGTAATTTTTGCGCTTTTATTTAGAATATGTCAAAACATTTTTCTAATGCCTGACTCATCATCTCAAAGATTTAAAAAATTTTCTTGTGCGTTATCAAGAAACAAGTAGACAATTGCTGAATTAGAATGGTGAGGATGTCTTAGGAAGCTTTTTCTAGCTCATTAACCATAAACAGGAGGAAAAGCTTAGTTTGAAAACAAAATTGCAATGTATTAATATTTCATCCAAAATTACAATTATATAATACTTGACAAATACTGAATAAAATGATGCAAATGTTTCACATCTACGCAAATAGTTTGTAAGAAAGTGGGCCTCAACCCCTTATGTGTCGAATCAGATAGTGAATATATTTATAATTGTTTTTTACAATAAACGTCCTTTTTTACCATTAATATAAAACACTGTTGTCATCCCAGTATTCACTACATTATGGGCAAAACTGCTTACTTCAGTGAGCGTCTTGGGACAGCTCAGCTCACTGAAATGAACTGGTTCATTTGAACGGCTCACTGGTTCAATTAAATCTGTAACCTGTGTTATGCCTCTCAGTGCCTCCGCTCTTTCTCATTTTCTTTTTTTTATGCCAGCTCGCATAAAGTTTGTCATTTTACTGCCCATTATTAAGCTTGCTTTGTGAAAACTTCAGGTCGCTGTGCGATCAACTTGGTCGTGCGAATGGAGCATTATATACGAACAAGCAGGATTTTTCAGGGTGTGCGTGTTCATGAATTGAGAATGATGGTTTAAAAGGCAGTCTTGTCAGCCCATTAGCATCTGTGTGTTTGTGTGTATATATATATATATATATATATATATATATATATATATATATATATATATATATATATATATATATATATATATATATAGGGTGCGAGTGCTACCACTGAACGTGCTGGCGTTGCTATCATTCTGACGTTGAAAGTTAGATCACTTGACACCGCTTTGGCCTGGTAGCACTTGCATGACTTGTAGTCATCCAGGAACATTGTCCTTTGTCACCGACGATCACTGAATGTTCTATTGGCAGCGAAAAAGTTGCTTTGAAACCCTTGGAGCAGCCCATTTTAGTAATTGCATCAAGGGGCTCATCTCGTGTGGTAGGCTTCAATCCTGCGATGTGGTTTTGTTTTGATCAATGTCAGTGTATCTTGGTGGGTAAAGGTACTGTGGTGCTGCATTAATTATAACTGTCCTATGTTTTTAGTATGTACTGTTCTTTCGAAACAGGACTGAGAGTGCTACCTTCCAGACTTGGAGACTGCAGTTACGTAATTCTTTTAATACTTTGGGGGCTTTCTTTGGAGCCCAGGGGGGAAAGAAAAACTACAAACGATAACATAAAGAAAACTACTTCATTATGTGCTTCTGAGAACACTCTACCACTTTTCAAATCTGGCTTATGGGGCATAACTTAAACTGAAAACATTTTTTTTTTTTCGTCACATTCTGGAGTTAAAAAAGAAGTAGTAACATTCCTGTTCACGTAATAATGCTTTTTTTTTGTTTTTGTTCAGTTCCGGTTAGGTACTTCGCTGAAAACTGCTCCAAAATCAGAATTTGTCTGCTCCAAGGTGCTCCAAAGCGAAATTTTGCAGTCTCCAAAAATTGCTTCAAAGTGACTTTGCTTTCCGATTGCTGTATGGCATAAAACGAATATTTAAAATTGTGCAGAATTATACCCCTAGTTAGCGGATTGCAGTTCAAAACGTAGTCTGAAACTTAAATGACTGCGAGCTATGTACCATTAGGTCTCGTCATCTAAGGTGTATAGTTCTATTTTTAAAGTTTGGTTCTAGACACGTGAAACACATGGTAGGTTCTGAAGCATGTCGTTCTGACCAAAGATGGTATTATATTTTAGGTCAAGTTACGTATGAATGGTTTCAACTGGCAGCTAAATGTTCCCTGTCACGTGAGCCTGTTCTTTTCAAGGGAAGAAACCTCTTGAATATAGACAACTGATGGTTTAAGCAGTGCTTGGTTGTTTTTAGACATTTGTGTTCTTATAAAAGTTGAAACGTTTTCCTGCAGGTTTTTAAATTATTGCAGGGTCATATTTAGAGAGGGCTGTGTTAAAGAGGTCAAAAGTAAATATTTGACAATGCTGTATTTCAATTTATTTCACTGCATATTCTGACTTTTCATGTAAATGCTACATGTTCTCTAATTTATCGGAAGCATTCTTTATGGGAAGTTCAATAAACTGTGGCAATAAACATTCTATTATAGCCTAACAGTAAAACAAGGCCTCCAGGAAGAAGTCTTGATTAAAAAGGATTTTCCTAGCACATTTGTGAATCTGTGATTCAGTGATGGCTGCAAGCTAGTAGCAGTCATTTGCAAAGTGTTTTCATCTGGTAATCTCAGACGAAGATGCAGCTGGCATGAGTGTGGGAGCTGAACGTGATGGGCTGTCTTCTTTTCTGTAGGGCATTGGATCTTTCCGAAGTTTGTTGGTCAGAGGACTGAAGGAATTTTCAAGCATGTTATGTGGAAACAAGTGTGTGTGGCAGCTCCCGTTGCTTGCCAATATGTTGAGAACTGATAGACGCTTTGGACTGCCTTCTGACAGGTATTTCTAGCACAGTACAAGTGTCAGCTAACATTGAGCATTTTTTGTTTGTTTACTTTCCCATGTTCATGGCATCACATTTGGGCACAAGGCATGAAATACATAATGGAAGGTTGGCACATAATTGCCTGCTGCTTTAAAATTTTAAGTGATTTGTAGATAACTGTTTCTTGAAGGCACTGATGCATCAACTTTATTAATTTTGCTGTCTACACTGGTAATTTTTTCTCAATCAGCTGTTCAATTGTTCTGACCAGACTAAAAAACCTTACCTGTTTTGTTTAGTCTCTACAGTTGAACAGACACTTTGCATTGTTTGACATACTGCAGCACAAATGGTCAATGTTCATTTGTCCACCACGGTCACTCATTAGTGTATGTTGCATAAACTGCATATCAAAAACAAAATAAAAATGGTAAAAAGAGACCAGAGTAGTTGAGTATTTTATTCACTGGAATTTGATTCATGCAGTGCATCTGCATGTATCTTGTCAGTGATACGGGTGTTAACTTTTTTTTAGAATCATCCATCTCCCATGGTGCATAGTGTGATTGCCAGTAATTATGTGTTCCTGGAATGTACTTACTGGAAAATGCCAGGGCATTTGAACATTTTTGTTAGATTTTTCATTCATCTTGATCCCTGCTTATTTTGGTTTTTCAATTATTTTGATAGCTACTTTTTATGCTCTGTATGTGTGGGCTGTTTTTGAAAAAGCCAAGTAATGCATACTGGTTTCAAGCAGGCATGTGTGAATGTATAAACTTTCTTAAATCTGCATATTTATGGTTTGAATGTCCAGCTCTGAGTATAAAAGGAGTTGGGCTTTTGAAACAAGCATGCAATATCAAACTGCCATACTGAGCAGTCATATTGGCATGGATCTAATGGCTAAGCAAAGTGTAGTGCATTACAAAATATTGATAGTCCTCCATCAGGCTTGTAGCTGCATTTGAAGAGGACTAAAGAATCTGCATTTACTGCATTCTGCTTAGCAAACTTCAATGCTGCAATGTGTGAATGTATTGGAAAGCATTTGTAGATGTGGCGTGTGCAAAGTTACTCACCTTGTGTCATGAAAATGCCTGTAAGTTTGAACATTGGGGTCTTCTTGTTTTTTGCTTTTGAGCTTGTTTCTGCACATAAGCAAAGAAGGGACGTCTTCGCTTGTGTATAGAAGCACTGATGAAGTACAGCATGTGTGCAAAGTTCAATTTTAGAGCTGCTTTAGAAGAAATTGTGTGCACTCAAGAAATGGCATTTGGTGCCAGAAACAATCATTCTGACATGAACATGCTACTTGGAGATTGGCACCCAGCGCACCGATATGTTAATCTGTATATCAGCTTCACTTGTATGATTTCAACAAAACATTTGCATTGTTTAGCTTGTCATGTATGCATGCACTTCAATGGTTAGTTTTGATCTCTCAAGTACCTTGTTTTTGTCAGGTATGAATACAGGAAGACAGCAGAGTGATGCTTGTTATGAACTTTCCTCCAAAAACCTGTAAGCAGCATAAAAAAGTGGAAAGCAGAAATGCAACCTGCATGTTGCCCTGATGTCCATGCCATTGGTAGATAGATGAGTTAGGTGTGTTCATACGACAGTAACTTCCGTTAATTCACCTCCAGTTAATTAAATTTTTCTATTAGTTCGATGCCACCAAAGGTCCTAGTCGGCATCCATACATTTTTATGGGCCCAAACTTTCGTTATTTAAATCCTAAAATTGGCATTTGCCAAATAATTTTGAACTTCACTGGTTAGCACGCATGCACCTGACCCCAATGGTGACCCCAATAGTGACCCCCAATAGCGGCCCCTTTAGGGCAGCGTTTTCTCGGCGAAGCTCCGGGGATGGTGAATGCATTGAACACACTTCTGTGTGCATTTGTGGCTATGAATGTTACAACTAGTACATGAACAGCACTTTAAAGCTGATAGAGGTGGAAGTTTGATGATAGTGGTGGAAGTTGTTTGATTATGGTGGTATATCATATTGGCCTAACAGGAAATGGCTATGGATCAGGGTTGGCCCCCCTGCATAGGAGTGTCTGCAGAACTGTTTGCTTCACTCTACAATAGCAACTTCGATTATCCCGGGGAAGCTTTTTAGACTTTTCACTAACTTCATGTTTTTGCTTTTTGTTGCATGGACAGCTGTTAAGCATTTTTAGAATATATAAGTGATCTCATCGATTTTAGCATGTTGAATTGCACTCTCATCATTGCATTAACTTTGTAACCTTTTGGCTTCTGTCATAAAATAAGTGACTTATTATGGTCTCAACCGGCTTTGCTAGACTTACTAGTTTCCTTTGTAGTAAGCAGTTGAGTATCATTAATTCCATAATTTGATCAAAGCAGGTGATTTTAGCTAATGTTTCCAGCATACTCTATACCCTAGTGACACATTAGGTGCTGGTCACTTAATTCTCGCTAATTGATTATGGTTTCACTATATTTTGTGGACTATTTGCAGATGCTCTTCCTTTTCTTTCATTAAGATTAGTAGGTGGTTCCGTGGGGTTAAGTTATAAGCTAAACGAATTGAAGTGGACAAAGAACCGCTAATATGTTAGTACTATTTGCTGTGTGTCCCAAGTGCCATGCCAGTGTAGTTAACACTAATGGCATAAACAAGGGTGACTTAAATGAAAACCTTAAAAATGAACTAAAATTCCAAAAAGTTGTACAATTCAGTTTCATTGACTTGATACTTGGCAGGAGTTATCAGTGTGGTTCAATGAAAAACCAACAAGTGGCAGCATGTTGCTGCAACATAGCAGAAGGAAGCATTTTTGATGCAAAGATGGCTGCACCCTTGTTGACATTCACTGCATTAGAGCAGAAATCTGCAAGGCGTTTTTTGAATGGTAAAGTTGTTGAACCAGCTAAAATTCATCATGGGACAAAAGCTCAGTATGCTGATTCATGTGTGTTCATGGCTGCATGCCTACAAGTGGACTAGAAAGCTTAACAGCAGCGCAACTCACGTGGAGGATACCCAGCGACCGGGCCTGGCACGCTGCATAGTGACGGACAAAAACCCTGCACCGAACCACCAGCAGGAAAGAGCATTTTCAAAGAGTTGAAAACGTTGCTTGATTGGCTACTAACAAAATAATTGTTCTCGTAAGGCATCCATGCATATCCGAAGCATTGGTATACGTGGATTTAACATCAAGGGGACTACCTCAAAAAATCATTCTGTATTTCCTCGATTGCCTCATAATAAATAATGGTTTTTATTTGAATCACACTTGTATATTGTCTGATGGGACATGGTTTAGTACAGCATTTGTTCTGATGTTCTTGAAGACATGCTGAGCTTATGCCATCTAAGGAAAGTAGCTCTTCAATCTAAAGAAAATTAGTGTTCAGTGCAATCTACTCTGTACAGTGAAAAATCTTACTGTAGTTGGCAAGAGCACATTTTTTTTTAAACATCCTTGAGCTTGTGATCTCAAGTGAGCATGAAATATGCAGATAAAGTAGCTTCATTCACATTCATGGAAAGTACAGGAAGGAAGCTGCAGTTATGAAAAATCCTTATTTATTCAGTGTAAATTTCCACACATTATAGCTGTGATGGCCGCTGTAGCAAAAAGGGGAAAAATTTTTTTTTACTGTAGCTTTTATGCTGCATCTGCTGGTACTGTTTTACATTACCTGTGAACTAGATGCTGGATTGCTGTGTTTCTGCACCTTCTGATGGGGGCAGTCCAACCAAAAATAGGCTTGACTTGTATAAAGATGTCACAAAAAGTACTTTGTTTGGCAGGGCACTGGTGACTGAACAGTATGAATGGCTGAGGCATGTACAATCGAAGTAAAATGTAATGCGAGCAAGTTGAAACCTACTACAGCACACCTTTGCTTTTTCAAGTTAGCTCTCACTTGTTGAATTGGGATCCTAGTTCATGCTCTGCCATATACAGGGTGAGTCAGAAATATGGCTACGTTTCAATTACACTCGAACCTCGTTATAACGAAGTTGAAGAGGGAGCCCAAATTACTTCGTTATATCCGTTACTTCATTATATGCATTATTGCCATTTACTGCAATTTATGCCCAATGGGTTGCACATTTGTAAACATGGCAATAAGAACACGGCTTGGCGGCCCATGGTACCGCTACACAGCCATGCAAGTGACGAATTTGAATAAAATAAGAATCTTCGGCGTATGCAACACATTACTTAGCACCTCCTGTAACAGCCTTTAGATAGCTGCCTTCTGTTCCATTTTGATAGTCTATGCGTCCGGTTTCCAGTTGGCTCATCGCGATCGAGTAGCACGTGGCAAACAAGACAGCGCTCTACTGTGTGATCGAGGAGGCAAGCAACTCTGCTGCACTTGCTTGGCTCGGCCGGCTCGTAGCCTCCGAGAATGCACCCGATGCCAGTGAAATCTCGGGAGAGATTTCACTGGCACGGAGAGGGAGAAGTGAATGCACGGCGAGGTTGGTGCTGGGGAGGTCTCCGAGGCCAGGCCCAGCTGCGGATGCCTGTGCGGCACACCGTAGAGAAAGAGAAGTGAATGCACTTATCTTTCGCACCGTTGCGTGTAGCCTCACAGCACAACGTGACTCCCGCAGGCTTGCATGCATGTGACCCCTGTAGATTGCGCCAGGGAGATCTTGGAGGCCACGCCCAGATGCGCCTGTCTGCATGGCAAGCAGGAGTGAATGCAGTAACCTATCGCACCGCCGCATGTAGCCACGTAGCACATAGCCACGCAGCGAGGTGTGGATCGCACAACCAGGCAAGCGCAATAGAGAGGTCAATATTGAAGAGCGATAGTAACGTGCTGCATGTGCGCAGCTGCACAGCTATGCTTGGCAGTGAGAAAGATCAGTGTTGCTCGACGACGTAGTCGACAAGGGAATGCGGAGGTTTTGAACTGCCACGGCAAACAAGTGCCAAACCCCGCAGAAAGTGATGTACTTGGCATGCAACGGTCGGGTATTTTTGGTTTCAAAGCCGAATCTAGTTCGTTATATCCATTGACAGGACAATTTCACTTCGCTGAAATGACGTTTTAAATATGTGAATCTCTATGGGGATTTCAAGGGGAATTTCATTTACTTCGTTATATCCATTGTTTCGTTAAATGTTTTGTTATAACGAGGTTCAAATGTATATTCAGTATACTGTGAAATACTTGATGAACTTGTGGTGCCAGTGATACTAACTGCTGAAAACAAATATTGCTTATTCCAGTATAGTTGTGCACACCCTTGTGCTACTGTGGTGAAGGAAATTTTGAATTTTGAATTGCCAAACAGAATGGTGCGAAGGAGAGGGCAGAGAAAATTGCCAGCCTGCTGAAAAGGTTTACCCTCTGAAACTGCGATATCGACATGCTGAAAGCAACAGTTGATAAAGGAATGCGTGATAAGTGAAGTGTCCATGTATTGGAAAGCAATGTTAGACTTTGAGGGAATTCAGCGACTCAGTGTTATTGTATTTTTGTTTATCATTAGCTCCATGCTGTCATGCGATGAAAGCGTGCTATGAAACTTGTGGCCTTACTGCTGACTCGCCCTGTAGGTTTTGTACTACAGTATGTCTGCAAACTCACTGCTCAGTAATTGCACATCACAATTTGATTTCATCATTCTTATTCTTGAGAAATGTATGCATGCTATGATTTTTTTTTTTTCGTTCTAGTGTTTGAACTTAAGCTGATGGTACTTCATTTAACAATTCCATAAAGCAAGCAAATTAATAGTATTATCTGTGTGCTTTTATGTAATACTGCTTAGACGAATAGTACCAATTCAGTTTTTCTTATGATGATGTTTCTCTGATTAGTGCAAATGTACGCACTTCATTGGGTCAAATTCTTCATTTAGCATGCTGAATTGCAAACTCAGCACAATAACGTGACTAAGGAATTTTACTTTTGGTACTAAGAACTTTGGTGGCAATTGCTTGAGGTTCAGCAACAAGAGAAGTTAGTCTTATGTCGTTTGACGTTGTGGCAGCTAAAATTTGTCCCATGCTTTTTTTAGTTTGTCTTTAACAAAATAAAATAGGGTGAAGCAAGTCTCGGTGAGTAACAAAACATGCTGCCTAAGTAAAATGCTGGCATGTTTTATAAAATAATCTCTTCTGCCAGTGTGCAAAGTAATACTTTTCTTCAGTGTGCAGTTGTTTGTCAATTACAGCTTCTAACGAACGTTTCCTATCAGAACTGTGTAGAGAATGTTGATTCTGTCTAGGCTAATTATTGCTGGTGCTGTGTGCCTTGCATAGCATTGACCAAATCTGCTGGAAGAGTGCTTCAGTGAGTAGTGGAAAATGAGCCGATATGTATAGTTCACCTATTTGGCCTGTAATTTTGTTTCTTCATTGTAAAAGTGTCATGCCCGATAACTGTGGCCCTTATCAGCATGTGCTAGAATCTCTGCCAACTTGTTCATGGTTGTACAGGAGTGTACATGGTTGATCTCCTTTAGGGAAGACACATCAGCCCCATACAACTTCAACATTTCCTCTATGTGGAAAAAAAATGGTGCCTACATGGACATCTATTAAAGGTTAGCCTGCTGGGTCTGACGTGAAACTTCAGCTGATATGAGCAGTACATATGTCTAACTACAATGGTTATAGGTGTGAGACTCTCCTTTTGTTGTCTCTTCTCTGTGCAGCCTTCACATTCTTTAGTAAGATAAAATCACAGTGCTACACGTTAGGGAAACTTTTCCTACCCTAGTTGATGATCTTCAAATTAAATTACAAACATACAATTTTAAGAATGTTATGCTCTGTAGTAGACTGTGATGTCATTAGGTGGGGAGAAATAAGTGTATTGTGGGCAGCAGCTTGTAGAGGGTTTGCAAGAGTAGGGAAAGAATTTTACCATGTTATTAATTAAGCTATTTAAATAAGACTACAGTGTCAGTAATGTGATGTGGCTCAATTAGTAAAGTTTCTGTGAAATTGGTGTGTGTAATCATTCATATAGCTAGCGGCTGTGTGGCATTAGGACAATATGAATGGCATGTCTGTGTTCATCAAATTGCAATTTGGCTTGGCATCTGGGTAAATGTATTGCTGTTTATAATTTCGCTACCTCACTTGCCTAACCGACTCTGCAGGCATTTTTCACTAAAGTTGTTCTCTCTCTCTCTCTCTCTCTCTCTCTACCTCACTTGCTAGCTATGGCAGCCAGATTTTGCTGGAGGTAAAATGAAAAGATACCCATGTACTGGCATTTTAGTTCATTTCATAAAAAGCATCAGGTGATGAAAATGGATTCAAAGCTCTCCACCAGTGTTCCTCATAGTTGTAGGTGCAGGGCTGCAGTATTTATTAACTTCACATTTGTTTTTATTGTGTAAGTTGTTTCTATGTTGCATAATAAGACAGCTGAATTATAAAAAAAGCTCCCACTGTCTAGTTTTCTCATGTCGTGTGCTTTTCTTCACTAGTTAACCCAAATACCGTGGCACACATAACTAGATTGTCTTCTGTAGCTAGAACCCACCCCACTTTAAAGAAATGTTGCTGTCTCCCTGCTTAAGTATGAGCATTATGAGCATTCTCTATTTGGTACGTGATCTCTGGAAGTGGTAAAGTAATAAGCATATTAATTATTTGATATAGCAAAGGTTTTCAAAAGGAGTCTAGACGTACAAGCATCAAAAGATCATCAAAGTATCTGAAGTTTTATTATTTGAATTTTTATGAACCACAAGAAAACCAAGCAGGATAGCGATGACATGCCAGACATCATTGATGGTATATATATAGTACCATCTTTTTTGTTAAATGTTTTGCTCTGCTTTCATGGAACACCCTGAAGATGTTTGCATTAATTCTGTTTATTGTTATCTGCAGTGTTTGTTGACCTCATGGGACATTAGATGCATGTAATGTTATTGCCATTATGAGTGAGTTGTGACAGCTCACTCACCTCTAAGCTCTTACCTTGCCTTGAAGTTGTTTGAAATGCAGTTGTGATGGGCTGTTTGATGTGAAAAGCTACTTCAGTACAAATTTTGGAGAAAGTCTTTGTTCTTCCATGCTGCAGGCTTGCATTTGACCAAACATCATGCAGCAGCTTAATTCCCTCAGACACTCTGCTTATATTTCTTTCGAGATTGGTACTTTCCTATGTAAAATTCTTTAGTGTCAGTGTTGTGTACAAACTTGGCTGCATAAGCATTAAGTCAGGTAAAAACTGACTGGATGGTTGTTGAGCTCATTGAAAATAAGAACTGAAAGAGCAATCTCTATATTGGTCACCTTGCTTCTTGGTTGACCTTTTTCTGGTAAGCCTAAATGGCAGACTAGTTGCTTTAGGCTGGATTCATGCACACTATTAATTTTTATTTTCCAGTGACGTAAACAAGTACTGATGTCAAATGTGTTATTAAATAAAATTGACTGTGAAACCCAAATGGCTATGTGAAGTTCAGGCAGAAAATAGTCATGTTTGTGGTGGAGGGAATGTTTTATTTCAAGTTGTGTGCCCTTATATGAAAGTTCTTGTGCTAGTTTTCTCTGATATGTTCTTTTTTTTCTAAGTTATTATTTCTTGTAGTAAATAGAGCTCTGCATTGCTGGTGTTCTATTTGCGGTACAAATAGGCAGTGTGATGCAACCAGAACACAATTGTCCTATACGCTTAACAGAAAAAAAAAAGGCAAGATTAGTGCTGTTGAGAGTAAGTGCACGACCTTGGCGTTTTCCGTTATTCCGTAGTGTCCACCTTATTTGAGTTATGAATTCGCAGCAATGCTCCTGCCTTTTAATGCTTCTTCAGTGTGTTGTGATAAATATTCAAGCAGAAGTGTGAAATCGAGTGGGTCTTGGGGAAGCGTCACAGAGCTTTGGCTGTTTTTTATGCACACATAGGCAACTGAATAGTTGCAGTTTATGGTGCAACTGTCTCAGGTGTCATCCATATTTTAGGAAAGGTGGCAAAGCTCTGTACAAGGGAATATGGAAACTGCAGTTTGTGGGAATTGAAGCGCCTGTCCCCTTTCTTTTCTTTTTGCACAGTTCAGTTTTTCTTGCAACAAACAGTACACTTGGAATATGTAGGCTTCGGGTCATAGGTTTCACCTGCTCTCGTGTATATTCCTGTTTATACTTTCTGTCCTGTTAATGTAAGTGCTGGTTGTTTCTGCTTCAATAATTTGTGATTACTTCTATTTAATACAACGCTTTTAATGTGTATATGGTATATTGACAAATGAAATCCAAACAAGTTAGGGCTGACCAGATTGTGTCCTATTGTTTTCTCTTTTGCCACTTACTGTGATGTTCGCATGACTTTGACTTGTACGCTTAATTTAGTCTATGTCCTCTTTGATTACTGGTTAAAGGGTGGTGCGAAATCACATTATTGTGTTTTTACTTGTGAGAGGGGTTCTACTTCATACTTTTTAGTTTGCATATTTGTCCGTGATAGTTCAGCAGCTTAAAGTTTTCAAAACACAAAAGCTGGGGCAAAAAGTCTGAATTTATTGACTGCAACTGTTGCAGCTAGGAAACAAGGAGTACAGTTTTGACTTGCCTCTATGACGTAGGCATTAGGCTTATTCATTCCTGGCCTGTGCACAAAGGCAATGAGGAAATTGAGGGTCATCTTTGGTACCTGTGTTAAGACAAACCTGTCATTGGCTAAACATTCTGAACATTTGCAATTTGTTGATGCGCTGTTCTTGTTGATAGTTCTCAGGCCACAGTGCATTTGACCAGAGGCCACTGTAGACCATACACTGGAGGTGTAAGCATGCTCCAAGTAGCTTTTCCATTGAATGTGCAGTCTCTTGGAGCACTTTTATTTTTGGTCCGAATGTTAGAATGCTAGTTTTGGTGTTCCCTTTCGTGTTTGTCATGGGTGTAATGAGTGCTGTCTAAATAGGAGTGCCAAGTATACATGTTTCTTCAAGCTAAATTGCAAGCTCATTTTGCACAGAGGTAGCATTTTACAGTGGGCTCAGTTTAATGCCACGTTTACATGCATTACTTGCCTATTCCATCCACGATAAATTCGACATGCACATCATCTGTGGCGACACCAGTACAAAAATTTTGATTTTGCCCCGGTGGAACAGTTGTCCCACCTGTCATTACTACTGCTAAAGGCACCTTTCAGTGTAGCAAATGACATACAGCACCCCTGTTCCATTGCAGCGAAATTAATCGTCATTAGTTTTGTTGATGGACGCAATGTACACTTCGAATTTATATTGTGGATGAAAGAGGCAAGTATGTATGCAAATGTGGTATTAAACTGAGCCCACCACAAAATGCTACCTCCATGCTAAATTTCAATGCAAATGAGCCAATGGTTTAGCTAAAAAGCCATGTATACCTGGCACTTTTATTTATTGGACAATGGGTACACCATACACATCACAGCCAATGAATTCCAGTTGTTGCCACCTGTCAAAAAATAAAGCACCTCCGTGTTATAGACACCACTGTAAGTTTGCAAAGGTTTTCAGTGATGTTGCTTGTAGTATGTGTACAGCTATAACTAGTTGCAGGTTTTTTCACTGATGCTGCAAAATTGCTGGCAACACTAAATGCTTGGAGTCCATGAAACAAAATTAAAGCTCATGAAGATTCAAGCAAATGATCCATCATGATCTAGATATAGTATGGTGGCCTTGTACTGTATCTTTGGGGAAGTGAAAGACTTGAGCATCCAGCTGGGCTGCACATTTGATCAACTTGCTGTACTGTAGTGCATATTTAAAGGAGTTGCTCAGTTTGCTCAGTGTTTTAATGACATCATGGCGCATCATTGTAGTAGTTACCAGGTTCGACTAGGAAATTCTACTAATGGCATCACAGCACAAAAAATTAATGGACATGGAAAAGCCGAGACAAGACAAGCTCTGTTCTCTTCCCATCATTTAATGTGCTTTGTAACCACAATGAACAGCACCCATCTTTCCATCTTGCCATCCCTACTTCTGGTGACTGCGATATGGGTTGATTCTTTTGTCATGATATTGCTCTTAGAAAGTGAGTGGTACATACCATGTGTCCCACATAACTTGTACCAAAATTAAAAAAATAGAAAATGACACATAGCTGAACAGAACCAAGGTGGTGATGTTTGCTGTTGCTTAGAGAAAGTTTGACTATTTTTTGTAGTTCACCTAATTCGGTCCAGCTATGTGGCACTTGCAAATGTTTAAATTTTGGCACAATTTATATGGGACACATGGTATGCATAAGAGTTTCAAGCAGACCTGACCCTACAAGTCAGTTTTATTGTGTTGCTGCTCCTCTTCTGTTTTTTCCTTACATTACGTCAGCAGTGCATGGCTGTTTGTTTGAGTGTCTGTATATGTGTATGTGCATGCACACGCAAAGTTTTCATCATACTTTTTCATTACTCAATTCTGCATTACATATGGGCATCTGCAACAGCTGTGAAAGTCTGCGCAGTATTCTGCTAATGTAATGCAACATCTGCTAAGTTAAAATGAGGAGAGTGCCTGAAACCTACTTTTTTTATTAGATAAGGTGCAGTTGGTTTAAGTGTTTCCTTCTTTGGCAAAAAGTTGTTTAAGGAAACTTTCTGTAGTAATAGCTTAATGGCTGTGTTGGATGTTAGCCATTAGGAGCTTGTTAAATATGTGATACAGTTTTAAGTGGCTGGTAGCTTCTCTAGCTGAGAACCAGCACGTTAACTGCAGAAGTTCATGATGAATTCAGTTTTGTGGCACCGCCTTGTCCAAGTTGCACAACATTGTCGTTGCTGGCATTGATCTGTTTCTGCTGTTTGTATATAGGTGAAGCCCAAGGTGCAAGGACAGGATTCTCCTGGCATGATTGGTTACCCATTGTACTAACTGTGGTAATTCTTTTCTTGATTCTGTTGTACTTAGCCTGTGCTTATTGTATCTGTAGTGCTTTTTGTGCATGAGAAGACTTTTGTCAACACTTATATTTTTTTAAAGTAAGCCTCGTTAAACTTGAAGTTAACACTTCCTGTCTTTGTCTTGATTTTATAAACAAATGTTACAAAGTGTTCCTTCAACTTTTATAATTAATTTTTAGATAAATGCTGAGTCAGTTGTATGTGTTTTGGCTGCTTTACCTATTGTAATGTAACTACTCCTGTATAGTACATTCCTTTTTGTCAGGTATGCTCTTGCTACATGTTCCCACAAAATTAGACACAGATTTTGTAGCTTTTTTTAATATACAACCTGGTTATTCTTTTTGCATAGGCGTAGCAGGGTACATTGAGCATGACTCATAATTTTACCTTGTGTGGTTTCTGGTTTGCTTAGTTTTTGGATATTTTGTCACTGCTAGTCTTTGGCACAGTTATCTTTGTGGAAAAGTGGTTTTTCAGAGTTGGGAAATATTATTTAGTTATTTTAATGAAATGGGCTCTAGGGCACAGTTTTAGCATGATTTTCAACTGAATGGCTACCAAACACAGCCAAGTAGGTGCTGTAAATTGGTTTGGGTGCCAAAGACTAGCATTGACTTATAATAGTGAAGCAGCAGGATGCATAAGTTTTTTTTATATTCTTTTTTTGTTCAGTTGACTCTAACTACCATGAGTCCAAAGGCCAGGTTGAGTCTGGGGCATTGGCGAAGGAATTTCCGAAGGCCTCTCAGCGTTTCAGGTAGATGATGTCATGTACCTCTGGTATGCATGACAACTTCTCATGTTCATATTTGCCAGATGTTGAGGGGAAAAAGGGAGGAAACATCATGCATTTTCATCATTTGGAGCTTTAATTCTACCCTTGCCAAGTTATGACTGTAACGAAAGTGAAGCTTGGTATTATCTATGGCAATACAAAGCAAAGTCTAAGTGCAGCCAACCCACACACACATTAAGCCACTGGCCTTTCCATGCTGCAACACACACACATGCACCCATACAACAGTGGTACAATTAAGCATTGTTAAATTATGAAACTAAAATGTATGTTGTGAACAGTTTTGAGGGTATAGCTACTACATGTTAAAGAGGCCCCTAAACACTTTTCTTTTCTGACTAATCATAGAATGGCCTCATTATTAAAGTAGGTCATCCCGCAAATCTTGTGCCGCAGAAATTTGTCTAATCCTTGAACTATAAGTGGAGTTATTCCACCGATACCTGGCTTTCTCTCTCTTTTCGCCTCTGCTAGCGCGCTGGAAACTACACAGCAGAGAAGCCAAGAGGGCAAAGCCCCAGCCAAAAGTTCAGTGTCATGATGGTGAAAAGGCCTGTTGCGGCACCCCGTGGCAGCCGCAGTAGAGTACGCTACGCAGCACGCCGCTGCCATCTCGGAGGCCACCTGGAGCAGGCACAGCTACGCGGAGTGCAAAGATGAAATGATTCTTTTATCTCTTCGAGATCGCATGCATATATATTTTTTATTTATTTAACTCAAAATTATCAATTATGTATTAGTGAGAATCTTCTCATGATCACGAAATCAGCCAAATAGCGTTGGTTGGCCAGCGGCTTTCAATCAGCTTTCGATGGTGACATTGCGTATATGAGAGCAAGCGTCTGTTCACTGTTTTTGACATGTTTGTAAATTCCCTGCTGTATGCAGCAATAATATTTGGCTCACATTTTCACAGGAGCCTTGTTAACAGATTGGCAACCTTTTTTTACTAGTTTCAAAAAGTGTTTCAGGGCCTCTTTAACCTGCTCAGATTACGACTGTGTTATTCTTGATATCGTTGGTAAAATAAGTTCTACGCTTCATGGTTCAAGTGTATTTAGTTTTGCCATCATCCTTTTCCAAGTAACAACTGGCTCATTGAACTTGCGCCTTTTGTGTAGAGTGGTGCAGCAGTCTTTACAGGTCTCTGCTGTACTACGTTGTTAGGTACTGCAACTTGGATGTGACAGTTCTCTCTTTTCTTGATTTAGCATTTTTACTTATAAAAGCGACATTTATTTCTGACAAGCCTGTCATGAGACAGCAAAACAGATTGAACCTCTTCCTGTGATTTTTATAGATGATTTGGAGCAAGTGAATTCTAGAGTACTGAATAAGCTTCAACATATTTGTTTTGGAGGGGAAGACTTGTAAGGTTGCTTTTAATTAGTACTGTATAGAAATCTTGTATAGCCTCACCACCTTACAGCATATGTTCACTAGGCAATGTATTGCTAAGAATGTTCCCCCAAGCTTGTTTTTCCACACTTGGAATATTTAAAGGGGCCTTGAACCACTTTTTATTGAAGTCGAGAAATGCATTTGGAGTTAAAATGGGCTTATTTCAGAAATACTTTCCGCAATAAGTACTTCAGTGCATTCAGCAGAAGCGGAATTACTTGCATTCAAATATGAATTATTTTCAGATAAGACCAAACGCAAGGGTGGCTGGTGAATATTATTAAGTTCCTTGGTATTGTTTTGTCATTGCCTGATGTATAGAGTACATGGATTCAAGTTTAGTTTTGATTGGGAAATATATGCAGCTTTTTAATGAACATTAGACCACAAGAAGGTGATGAATCTCATCTGTGGATTCTGCTAATTTTGTTGTTTGACAATTTATTATGGCAAGATGTTTGAACTTTTATTAGTAAGTCTCTGCATGCATCCCAGTTCAACGTATCATTAAAGGCAGGTGTTGACACACATCATTTTATGCCGGGTATCTCTGGTACACAGAAGTTTCAGGGGTAGCATGTGCCTGTTGTGCCCCCTTTTTGGCTATGCCCCTGGTCATTGCTGACACTGCACCGGATGGAAGGCCTTGAAAGCTGCAGGGGAGGGCAGATCGTCCGTTCCTTGATTCATGCAGAGAAATAATATTGGGCTTGCATGTTCACAACAGCATATTTGGCTTGCCTGTTCAGATCAGGGGCATTTTTTCAAGGAACGACATGGCTTTCAGGAAAAACATGTTATTTACTCTAGACACCTAAAATTTTCAGCAAAATATTCGATTTTTTGTACAGATTGCAAATATGCAGTTAGCTTTTTTCTAAGTCAATCCTATAAAACTAAACAAATTCTTGAGTTATAAATTTGAGAAGTGAGTTGCAAAATGTGGGCTGCAGCAAGAGAGTTGAAATTAAGCAGGTTCCTTTCTGAATGTCTAAAAAGAGCAGCTGGACATGTTAACCCTGTGATGTCCAAAGTATCTTATATGCTACGCAGAGTTTAACACCTCAAAATGGGGATTTAAGTGACGGAAACTTAAAGCAAAGCCAATAGTTGCATTATGAATATGCTGGAGGTGAAGTTTCAGTTTTTAATAGTTCAACAAGCTAATTACTAAAGTAATATTTAGTACAGTAATTAGGTCATAGCTGAAAAAACATTTCTTTGATTTTCTTCTACAAATGTACTCTCCATGGCCAGAAGTAAATGTTCACAATTAGTTCCAATCTCTTTAAATGTGGGACTGTGTTTGGGCATTACAGGGTTAATGTTTGTATCTATATTTTAGGCGAAGTGATGAAATTCTAAAGTTGCAGATTGCAAGTGAATTTTTTTCTTGAAGTTCAGGGTGCAAACTATAAAGGGGAAAAAATTTACAGGTACAGAAAAGAGCGTCTTTTGTCGACAAAAGAGCATCCTGACAGGCAAAAAGCATTCTGACAGGCACAGAAAAGATGCTCCTTCCTGCGCTTTATTTGAGACTTGCAAATATAATTTTTTGAGAAAAACAGAAAAATCTAAGAGTGGTAAAATATACATTTAAAGCCATAAAATGAGGTAGCTTTCTTCTGAAGCAGCATTGAAGGATCATTTTTTATGGGAAAGCTAGCCAGAAAGATTCTTTTTCAAATGGGACCCACATGGCCTGGCTCTGATAAGTGGTTTTAGAACGGCAAATGGCGCAAAAGGGGTCATTTTTGGTGCTTTCAAGGCCATATAAAGTATAAAGTTTTTTCCTCAATGGCGTGTCATTTCAAGCTAGTTTATTGCCAGCAGGTGCGCTACAATATGTAGATGAAAAAATAAATAAAAATCCAAGACCCATGTGCCCCCTTAATAGGCATCAGAAGATGGCAGCACCCTTTCTTTACATTCGTATTGTCATATGCTTGTAGCAGATATGAAATGTTTAGGTAATTTTTGCTTTCATGTAGAACATGGAAAGCAAGGAACATGGCATGAGAGTTTAAAAACTCTAGTTTGCAGATGTTGGAACGAACATGCAAAGTTAGGAAAATAGCGTTCTATAGGTCATATCTGAAAGTAACCTTTCTTCAGTGTAGACACCCTACAGCCTTAGGAATTACTTTCCTAATTGGGATACATGCATATAGTCTTATTCTAATACGAGTTCCAAACATCTCATCAGAACAATTGTTTTCATTTGTGTGATGTCAACAAAACTAGCAGTATGCGTAAAGCAACACTGCCTTCTAATGGTCTACAAGCTATTAAAGATAGTCATATTTTTTTAGCATTAGTGAATCAGCCAATGAAATATAAATATCAAGCAAATTAAAAATGTAGACCTGCCATTCTATGTTATCTATAATCACCCACATACTTAGCCTGATTTTTATGTATTCTTTGAGCAAAGTATATTGCTGACACTGATGTCTATGGGGGTATTGACAGTAAGTAGTATACAAGGTTAATTGTCACCTACTTATGCTCAAGGGCATGCTCATTATTTTATGTGTAACGTAGTTCTAGTTTCTGTTGCCAGTTTTTACCCAAGAACTGTGCGATCACCATATGTGTTATTCTCAGCTGATTATGAGGAGTGACATTCAATAACTCTATTTTATTTTTCATTTTAGGCAAACTGGCTTTCTTGAGTGGCTCGAGCAAAAGGGTAACATTTGAAATGGTTGGTGGCATCAAATATATCCTCAAATTTCCAGATATCTTAAACGTATTTTTTTACTTGACATGTGTGTGTCTTTTTTTCATTGATCACGAGTAGCATTTCAGCTGGAGACACTGGCATTCGTGCAGTCCATTCTTTGCCTGCATGATGCCTTGTTCACAAGAAAAAAGAAGGGGGGTGGGTAATAATGAGGACTTGTCTAAGTATAGTAGCCTTGCAGTTGCTGTTTATAAGTAATTTACGAGGTCTGTCCCAAAGGCTTGCGGCATTTAAAAAAAATTAGTTTCCCGTACTTTCAGTTGAATCAATGTGGTCACCTTCAAAATACTCCTCATTAGACACAATGCACTGGTTGCACCTCTTCTGTTAAGTGCTTCACAACTGATGTCATTTCGTTTTCAATTGTCGTCACATCCCTGAAATGCCACCGTCAGAGGACCAGTTTGCATTTGGAAAGGGAAAAAAAAAAAATATCATGGGGCGAAATCTGGCGAGTAAAGAGGGTGTTTCAACAAAGCACTTGTGGGCCAGTAAATCTCGCAATATCAACGTAGAGTACACAGGGGCATTATTGTGCTGCAGAATCCAGCGCCCCTCTTTTGATGAATTTGGTCGCACGCAGTGCATGTGATCTTTCAGACGCTTGACCATCTCCACATAAAAAACTGCATTGACAGTTTGACCTTCAGATAGAAATTCGTGGTGTAAAACTTCATGGTAGCCAAAGCATGATCAACATAATTTTTAATTTTGCTTTGTTCTTCCGGGCTTTTTTTATGGCCTTAGCTCCTCTTCCTTATTCCATTTCTTGCTCTGTGACTTCTGCTTGCTGTCTTATCTGTAAATTAAGTTTTGTCGCCGGTGACAACCCTTGCCAAGAATTCATCAATCGTCTGGAGGTTTCCAATCAATTCAACTATATTAGCAAATTCTACTCAGAAATCTGCAGTTATGGCGCAACCATCTTGGCACAAACCTTTTTCATTTCCAAATTTCCAGTGAAAATCTCGTGAATGGACAACTTTCCCAAAGCAAGTGCTTCCAATATCATTTTAAGTCATTCAGCAGTCACTGAGAACAAGATAATGCGCACGATTTAGGTTTTCATCTTCGCACAAGATGGAGGGGCATCCTGAATTGCATCCTCCTTGGGGTCTTCACAACCTTAGTGAAAACACTGGACTCGCTTAAACACAGTTCTTTCCTTTAGAGCACCTTTTCCCATAAGTCTCTTGCAACATTTGATGTATTTCTGCACCATTTTTCCAAATTTCACAAAAAAATTTGGTATTGAACTTTCATTCCCTCTGTTCGTCAATCTCCATTTCAACTGACTAAAAATGGGTTGCGCAGAAAATACAAGCATAAAACTTTGCCTTGTCTTCTGACACTCCGGTTTGTACTAGAGGTCAGCGGGTGCCTTTCAAGTGCAGAGAGTGAGAGAGCAGTGCCGCTAAGCCGTCTCTTGCTTTTTACTGGCTCATGGCTTAAACTTTTGGGACAGGCCTCATATATTCAAGGCAGAGGGGTGACGTTGTAATCACTGTATTTTAATATTAAGAGACTCTTCCTTTGTGTTTAGTAATTTGATGTGTATCTGTGTGCAGTGAGGTCTTTCTTCCCCTTCCCTTTTCAAAACAAAACGCTGTGAAGTGACAGTATTTTTGTCAAAAGGCTGCTGTGTAAGTTTCATGTGCTTCATACTTTCTTTGAAGCTTATGTGTCTACGAACACCCACATGCTTTACTTAGCCTGATTTTTATATAACCTTTTCAGCAAATTTGTTTGCCGACACTGAGGCCTGTGTGGCACTGACAGCGAGCAGCTTGCCTACTCTGTCTGTGGCTTAGTCTGCATTTAGTTGGAGCTGCCACTGCTGTTTAGATTTCTTCTTTTTTATGGTGAATCAACAGGGTGCCTGCCAAACATCGCAGCCTGCAAGGATGATAGTTATTGAAAAATTTTAACTGCTGGTTAATTTGTGCACTTCTTCAAAAAAATTGTTTGGTAAAGCGTCCAAGACAATCGTAAGCAATCTGTAAAGGTGGAGCTATGGTGTTGGTGTTTCTATGACAGTTCTAGACCATCGTTTTCTCCCTATTTTTTGCTCATTTGTTTGTTGTTTCTGTAAGTACCTCCATATGTAGTAAAGTTGAAATTTATGTAGGGGACAGAGAACCAGACACAGACAAGCACTTGTCTGTGTCTGGTACCCGGTTCCTTGTGTCAATTTAGCGCTTCAACTCTAGTCATGGATTACCAACTACCCCACTTCCAAGCCTTGCTACTTCCATATAGGTGATCGCATGTCACCACTGGTGTCATGACCATGCTTAGCCTGTGCTACGTTGCACTTGCGAAGTGGCATTTGAAGCGTTTAAGAAGCGTTTGAGAAGTGGCATTGTGCTGCAGAAAGGGGGAGTCAGGAAGGGCGGAAGAGTGGCCGGCATATGCTTATCGGTAAAATTTCTATATTTGCAGCTTTTTTTTCCTCGCTGGATGCAACTGGAGAGGATGGAAGACTAAAAAGAATCATGGCTTTGTGTTAAAAAAATGTTCTGCATTCATTGCTGTGACCTGCAGCAGAAATATTACAGCAACCACACATATTTTCGTTTGTGGATATATTGAATATATTGAAGTGCCCCATAGTTATCCAATTGTCCCAGTAGCCTGATATCAGGGTACTAGGACAGGTTCATATTTTATAAATGCAGTGCCAAGTAATTGTCGAAACACCTAGCCAGCTACTGGTTTTCATGAAAACGATGGTACGTTGAGACAAATCACACATTATCTCAATTTCGGCTAACGACCAGCAGGAACGGTGCATCACAAACATAGGGGCAGAGAAAGAGAACAATAGATGTGTGGCTAATATGTGAAGTTACGAATCAACTTGAATACTATTTGCTATTTGATTTGTATGTGATTTGAGAATTGACTATTAAAAATTGTTGAATATTTGTTTCTATTCAAATATAACAGACAACAGCAGTTAAGTCTCAAGGAAAAATATTGATGCAAGTGAACACTATTCCAAATAACTAGGCTGCAGCAGAGCCGCACTAGCTACACAGAGGCAGCTGTTCCTGATATAATGCATGGGAAGATAACTTGCTTGATAATAAGTCATTGAATAAGAACACTTCTCATTTAGGGATCCTACATACAAATACATTGTTTCAATTTAGGTAAAGCAATTTATTATTTAAGTAGTGTAGTCATATTTGCATGCCTCTAACGCAGTGTATGGTGCTATAGGATCACCCATCTCTCCTTAAACAAAGCTGTACGTGCTTCTGGTGACATGCTGTTTGCTTGTTTCATTACTGTCAATCATAGTACGCCCGATAGCTGAAAGCAGTTGTTTCTCATTTTAAGTTGACTGAGCGGTCAGTTGTGAGTGGCATAACATGTACATACCAAATAATGTCTGTTTTTTCCAAATTGACACTGCACAAACTTTATATTTCACTTTGTTTAGTAGTCATAAAATATTCAGCATTTGATTCAATATTGGAAGGTCATGTTTCTAAAATATTTGTATTCTATTTGATTAGCAAACTTCTCTATCAGAAACCATACTAAATAAAAACTACTCAGCATACAGCTATTTCCGAACAGTGCCAGCATTCGAACGTGGAAGGCGTACGAGCATTCACATTCGATGGCAGCTTTGTAAACACTTAAGCAGGTTGCTGAAAGCTGGTAAGCATCAGCTGGTTGCTGCAAAAATATCTGAGGGGCAACACAGCATAGTTGAGTGTCGAAAGATTTCTTCAGCACACCTCATGTCATTTCCATGGTTCGGAATATTGTGAAGTTTATACTACCTAATTTCGGAGCAGAGAGATGTGATAACAGTTTTGTGTGTATGTTGCATCTGTGGTATGAACACTTCCTTTAGTGGATGCACAGCACGGCCACTTGTCATTGGCGGAAGCACTGCCATTACAGGGTAGAATGGCAGCTTCATGGGAGCACTGGCTGCTTTGTCCCGCTAGTACAAAAAAATGTTAGAGAAATTCTTGATGGTGAAAATTCCTTGCCCTTCCGTACTCGAAGCACATTGTAGCTTCACTTTGTGTAGCAGGCCCCATTGAGGCTGAATGACGAATGCGGAAGAACAAAATAATTGCCACCGTCGATGAGGCGGCCACTCGAACCTGCCGCAGTCATGTAATGGCTATAGCATTTTGTTACTGAACGCGAGATTGCCTTGGTCATGGGTTTGATTGCCGGCCAGCAGCGACGACCTTATTGTAATGTGTGCAGAAAGCAGAACACTTGTGTGCCGTGTTTCTAGGGGGTCAATTCATCCGCAGCCTCGTACTATGGTGTCTCTCTTAACCCGCGTGCTGCCTTGGTACCTTATCAGTCAAT